>NC_092418.1:14195788-14348549 GCF_040894005.1 Engystomops pustulosus
AGGGCAGTGATAGTAAGGGACCAGCATATACACTCAGGGAAGGGCAGTGATAGTAAGGGACCGGCATACACTCAGGGAAGGGCAGTGATAGTAAGGGACCGGCATATACACTCAGGGAAGGGCAGTGATAGTAAGGGACCGGCATATACACTCAGGGAAGGGCAGTGATAGTAAGGGACCAGCATATACACTCAGGGAAGGGCAGTGATAGTAAGGGACCAGCATACACTCAGGGAAGGGCAGTGATAGTAAGGGACCAGCATACACTCAGGGAAGGGCAGTGATAGTAAGGGACCAGCATACACTCAGGGAAGGGCAGTGATAGTAAGGGACCAGCATACACTCAGGGAAGGGCAGTGATAGTAAGGGACCAGCATATACACTCAGGGAAGGGCAGTGATAGTAAGGGACCAGCATATACACTCAGGGAAGGGCAGTGATAGTAAGGGACCAGCATACACTCAGGGAAGGGCAGTGATAGTAAGGGACCAGCATACACTCAGGGAAGGGCAGTGATAGTAAGGGACCGGCGTACACTCAGGGAAGGGCAGTGATAGTAAGGGACCAGCATATACACTCAGGGAAGGGCAGTGATAGTAAGGGACCAGCATATACACTCAGGGAAGGGCAGTGATAGTAAGGGACCGGCATACACTCAGGGGAGGGCAGTGATAGTAAGGGACCGGCATACACTCAGGGAAGGGCAGTGATAGTAAGGGACCGGCATACACTCAGGGAAGGGCAGTGATAGTAAGGGACCGGCATACACTCAGGGAAGGGCAGTGATAGTAAGGGACCGGCATACACTCAGGGAAGGGCAGTGATAGTAAGGGACCGGCATACACTCAGGGAAGGGCAGTGATAGTAAGGGACCGGCATACACTCAGGGAAGGGCAGTGATAGTAAGGGACCGGCATACACTCAGGGAAGGGCAGTGATAGTAAGGGACCAGCATATACACTCAGGGAAGGGCAGTGATGGTAAGGGACCGGCATACACTCAGGGAAGGGCAGTGATAGTAAGGGACCAGCATACACTCAGGGAAGGGCAGTGCAGGGATCCGGAGTTATTGAGCTGCAGTACCGGCACTGACCACAGTCAGCTGTGGAGCAGCGCTCTGAGCCTCTGATATGACAAGGGATGGATCCTGGATGACCCCAGACGTGGCCGCTCATTTCTACCTCCTCATATTGTCCCGTCCAGAAGGTCCTGTGCTCCTTACATTATCACTTCTCCCTCTTCATATTGACTGCGATGTATAATTAATATTTTGGTGATGTCGCCCTCCATGTTCTATAAAACCCATTTATTTCCGTCCTCCAAGCTCCCGACACTAAGTAGACACCTGAGGCGCGAGGTTCACGGGTTCAGCATCGATTCTGCCTGATCTATGAGATTAAGTGGAGAGCAATGAGCTGCAATCTAGAACCAATTCATATTGGGGGGGGGGGGGGGTGCACTCTACATGATCTCCGTTGTGCTTTCTTAAAGGGATGACACTTATAGGAGAACTTTAAGTAAGCATCAAGGAATGATGACTGTTCCTCAGTAGACTAGCAGGGAGCACTCCCAGATTCTGTGCTACCTTTGTGATTACTCTAGAACCCTTTGGGATGGAACAATCTAATTACTAATGAAAGTAGCAGATGATGTTCTGGATGTGTCTAGAGTCTAAAGTGATAAAAGATTTCCCCAAGTCACAGAAAGACTCCAAAAACTGGTTTCTGGGCCATAAAGTCTTGACCAGGAGTCAAGAATGACCTGGGTCTTGACGCTTGAGTCATAGAACACATGAGGTTCTCCTACATCTCCAAATACTTGTTGTTGGGATTGTTGGTTGATGTTCTGGACTCTCAGGGTTCAGGTTGGGGGTCATGGATCTTGATCTCTTGTTTAGCAGGCTTGAAAAGTTGAGATTCAAGGTCTCTTGAATTCAGGACCAAATCCGTGATTCAGGTTCTTCATCTAAAGGTTTCCATTTCTGGTGCTCAAGGTCCTGATTCTAAATCTCGGAGTTCTGATCTGCAAGAATCTAGGTCTTAACCAGCGATGATCAAGGATCTGACCAGCTGTGGACGAGCTCCTGTCCTCTAGGTCCTGGTCAGCAGAGTTTGAGCTCTTTAGATCCAGAGCGGCAGTGATTTAGATCATGAGATCTTGGTCAGAAGTGATGTAGGACCTGACCGGCTGTGATGTGGCTTTCCTCCAGCCATGATCCAGCGCTCCAGGTCCTGAGCAGAAGGACTGGCTGTACTAATGCCTAAGCCCCCAACTTCAAATACCACCCGTCCCACAACCCAAAAGAGGACACAAGACACCGTTTTGGAAGAAAAAAGATGGGGGTCGGCCACAGCTTTATTGCTTAACAGAAATAAAATCACCGACCTGTGGGGGGAACCCGGACCCTTTACCCAAATTTTTCACCTTGCATGCCGGGCCCCGCCTCCGCGGGGGCATGTCCTAGTTGGTCTGTCAGGTGATTTGGGCTAAAACCGAGAGGGTCAAAATTCCACCACAGGCCAAGCTGTGACTACCAACAAACACCAACGAATTAAAATAACAATAACCAAATAAACATAACTTGTAATACAAAATACAAAAATACAAAAACTAGGGAGGGTGGGCGGGTGTCTCTTGAGCGCGGAGCAGTCCAAAGAGGAAGGGCTAGCTCCGCGCTCAAGCTTTAATATCCCACAGGCCACTGCCACCCAGTGGCCAAATTGGGCTACCAATCAGTGGCCCGGGTTAAAGGGCAGCAGGAGGGGCCGTACTCCTGATGTAAGGAGCACAGCCAGTCCTGCAGCCCCCCGGCTTAAACAGCCTGCGGGCTGAGCAGACTGGCTGTACTAATGCCTAAGCCCCCAACTTCAAATACCACCCGTCCCACAACCCAAAAGAGGACACAAGACACCGTTTTGGAAGAAAAAAGATGGGGGTCGGCCACAGCTTTATTGCTTAACAGAAATAAAATCACCGACCTGTGGGGGGAACCCGGACCCTTTACCCAAATTTTTCACCTTGCATGCCGGGCCCCGCCTCCGCGGGGGCATGTCCTAGTTGGTCTGTCAGGTGATTTGGGCTAAAACCGAGAGGGTCAAAATTCCACCACAGGCCACTAGGAGAACAGTGTACCCCTACACTGTGCTCCGACCCCCACACCACAGGAATAGGGCCCTCTCAATGTCATCTTGGAGACCCGATAGAAAAATATCAAGGCCGATCTCATTGAAATGGACACCATCTTACCTCATAACATTGTCCCCTTCTAACTGCCTGTGACAAATGACGACACCGCATCTGGACCGCACCAAACGGGCAACCCGCATGTGTAACATGCGTAGCGCCCCCTCAATGGAATCGGGAGCACGGGCACCATTCCAGATAACTCTGGGCACAACTTCAGACCATACTACAACTAAGTCCGAGAAGAAAACCGAGAAGCGCTCAATGTCCGATTTTATCACAGAAAACAACACAGCTGTGTAGAGCGCATATCATTTCCTTCGGCATGTAATCACCAGAACCGTGGGACCCGGGGAGGACCTGCTGATCTCCACCACCTCCAGCAGGACTTGAAGCCATTTCAGGCCTTTAACTCCCCTCGATGACAAATCCGCGTTGCTAAAGCCCAAGTTCAGCCCTCCTGGGCGCACCGCTGCCCTTCTCGCCGCCCAAAATATATGAATGTGGTTGGTGTGACCAACCACACCGTCAGTTGACTGCCACCTAAAAGAAACAAAGAATTAATCCAAAAACAAATTAGGACGAAACATACCGTTTGAAAACAGACCGACTTCCACCTGCCAAGCCGCATAATATCTCCGTCGGAGAGCCCCGCCGCATCTGCTGTTGTCGCCGCGCCAAGACGGAAAGAAATGGGACCCGTATTCCGACGCTGGGACACCCACCGCCGCTAGCGCCTTCCGGAAAAGCGAAATAGACTGAATTTTGTGAGGGGGGGGCTTCCCAGACTACCCACCGAAAGCGAACACCCGTTGCCATATATGTCAGTTTCAGACTACCGGACATGCACTTTAACAAAAACCCCCACTAGCAGAAATGTTTCCTTCACCCAAGCTAGCCGGAGCGCGGCCCTATGCGGCAACCAACTCACTGACCCGCAGGCGCAAAAGAAAGCCAGCACATAACTGCATCGCAACAACAACGCCTCAAATGGAGAAAAGCATATATCCGCGGCCGCCATGCACAATCGCTGCAGCAACGCAAACGAAACCGGCCGACGAGTATCCTTGCTGACCGGCTCTTTCTCCCACCTCCCTTGGCAGCAATTTTACCCGTAAATCCTTTGTGTCTCATTTGCCCATAATAGCCCCAGAGCCAGCCTTATTGACCAACATTACCGCCTAGTCCAAGGAGAAATAAGAAAAACCGCCACCTCCTCCCTGGGGATGCCGTCATTGACCGAGTCACCTGCTGGGTAAGAAAGATGGTGAATTAACCTGAATTTTCCCGACTCTGTTTTCGGGACCAAACCCAACGGAGACACCCGTAGGTTCTCAAATGGTGGTGTCGAAAAAGGGGGCCAGACCTTCTGCCCATTTCTGCCTCTTTTAACAAATTCTCAAGCACCAACTGCTCATTATCCCTAACCGATTTCAAATTATCTGACAACTGTAAAAACCCGTGCTCGGCACAAACAGAATAACAAAACCATGCGTGAAACCATCAAGCAACACCTTCTCCTCCTGCCTCAGATGGTAGCTGTCTAGCCACAGACGCATCCTTTGCACCAGCACCGGCGTCCTCCCCCTTGCCACCAACAGTCGGTTTTGAGGGGGGTCTTTGGCGCTTGAAGCATCTGAGGGCAGAATGCTCTCCTCCACAAATGGAACATTCATGTTTGAATTTACAGGATGCAAAGAAGCGACAGTGGCCTTCATTGAAAAGCCAGCAGGATCCCGGACGTTTGGAAGCCGCCCCAGACTCAGAGCCCGAGACGGCACCCGAAAGAAAGGGGGCCTGAGGCTTCTGTGACATCATAAATTGTATCCACACATCAGTCGCCTTAGTCGCCCAACCCACCTCCGGTCTGTCGGCTAACCGGCGTCTAAACTCCTCATCATATCTCCACCAGGCTGAGCCTCCGTGTAGCTTCTGGGCAGTATAAATAGTATCCAAGTATACAAAAAGATCTTGTGCACATCCAGGCTTCTGCCGAACTATAATACTTGCCATCACCGCAAAGGCCTGTAGCCAGTTGCCGAAAGTCCTAGCCACCTTCGGCTTCTTATCCTCACCCTTCACCAAAATTCTCTCCTTATCCACCGTCAGCTGTTCAGGCGAAATCAATGTCCAGATGTCAACGTATTCAAATTTAACAATTTTCTCCCTAAGGTCAGCTGCAACCCGTGTGCCCAACGGGGCTACACCACAAAAATAAGAATCTCTGAACAAAACACCAGCTGACCCCAACGCTTCAGGCGGCAACATCGTCACCCCTGGAGATACACCTGCAGCACTAGCCTCCATCTTTGTCAAAACCGCTCTTAGTGCACCAACAACATCATCACCTGCAACCGAAGCTTTACGCCATGCATTATCACAAGGTAACTCACCGGTCGTAGCAGGGACCTGGGACCCCGGAACAGGAGGAGGCGCCACAGTAGTGCTGGGCTGCGCAGCCAGAGGAGCCGTGGGAGGTACCCTCGCGTCTTCCACCCCATGAGGAGAAGAAATGCGCTGCCATCTCCTTGACCGCCTGTCTCGGGAGCGGGTGTAACCACCACTGGACGAGGACGAAGAGCGCCTGGAATATGTCCGGCCCCAGCTGGTTCCACCAGAACACCTGCTGTCTCTACCATGAGACCTAGACCGCCGTCTGCTTGCATAGGATGAGCGGGAAAAAGAACGAGCCGAGCGGGATCGGTGCCTACACCGTACCTCCGGACTGCACGCATGTGACCCAGCCCTCGAGCGACCCCTGCGCTGCGGGAATACCGTGCAGCTGCGGGCGACGCTGGAGCGGCTACAACTCCTATCATAACGGGCCCGCGAATCACCGGCCACAGAAACTGCGTACCGGCGATTCGCAGGTTCACAACTAAACTCCCTATCGCCCGCCCCAGCGGCATCCGACAGGGGGGGGGGAAGTGGCGGGGGAGGGGGCGGGGTGAATGTGTGTGAGGAGGGCAGTGTGCTGTTTGGTGCAGGCGGCTGCGCCGTCACTATCACTTGTGAGGGTTGGGGGGACTCCTGAAACTGGGCAGATGGCACCACATTAGAAGAGCTGGCCCCCAGCCCAAACCCTCTAGCTAATCTGCCAGGCTGTTTGGGCGGAGGACCAGCAGGGGGAGCATCTGCAACCTGCACTGTGCTCGCAGGCACAGCCAGGTTGTCCGGATGAGGGGATGTAGGAGCAGACGTGCTCCACATCCCCTCCCCGCACGGGGCGATCACCTCCGCCGCTGGCCGACTGCCAGCCGCAGCGGAGGCGCGACCCTTTGATTTAGCAGAGCGCAGCGTGCGCTCTGCTGCCGGCGGCACCGAGGCAGGGGTCAGCGACGGACCCCGCACTCGGCTCCGCTTCTTTATGGGGGATGGGCTAAGCCTGCACGGCGCACGACTGCGCCGTGCAGGACGGGCACCTAACTGAGGGGGAATCGGAGCAGCTGACACGGGAGCAGAGGGATCCGGCTGGACCAACAAGGGGGTCAGCCAGCCGGAGCCCTCTCTCCTCAACTTCTCCTCCAGCAAAGCTAGCAAAGCAGGGTCCGCCATACTTGCGGGGCCAATGTCTCTTGAGCGCGGAGCAGTCCAAAGAGGAAGGGCTAGCTCCGCGCTCAAGCTTTAATATCCCACAGGCCACTGCCACCCAGTGGCCAAATTGGGCTACCAATCAGTGGCCCGGGTTAAAGGGCAGCAGGAGGGGCCGTACTCCTGATGTAAGGAGCACAGCCAGTCCTGCAGCCCCCCGGCTTAAACAGCCTGCGGGCTGAGCAGGAGTATAGTCTCTAGGTTCTGACCCGCACTGATCTCGGTCTCTAGGTTCTGACCCGCACTGATCTCGGTCTCTAGGTTCTGACCCGCACTGATCTCGGTCTCTAGGTTCTGACCCGCACTGATCTCGGTCTCTAGGTTCTGACCCGCACTGATCTCGGTCTCTAGGTTCTGACCCGCACTGATCTCGGTCTCTAGGTTCTGACCCGCACTGATCTCGGTCTCTAGGTTCTGACCCGCACTGATCTCGGTCTCTAGGTTCTGACCCGCACTGATCTCGGTCTCTAGGTTCTGACCCGCACTGATCTCGGTCTCTAGGTTCTGACCCGCACTGATCTCGGTCTCTAGGTTCTGACCCGCACTGATCTCGGTCTCTAGGTTCTGCCCCGCACTGATCTCGGTCTCTAGGTTCTGCCCCGCACTGATCTCGGTCTCTAGGTTCTGCCCCGCACTGATCTCGGTCTCTAGGTTCTGACCCGCACTGATCTCGGTCTCTAGGTTCTGACCCGCACTGATCTCGGTCTCTAGGTTCTGACCCGCACTGATCTCGGTCTCTAGGTTCTGACCCGCACTGATCTCGGTCTCTAGGTTCTGACCCGCACTGATCTCGGTCTCTAGGTTCTGACCCGCACTGATCTCGGTCTCTAGGTTCTGACCCGCACTGATCTCGGTCTCTAGGTTCTGACCCGCACTGATCTCGGTCTCTAGGTTCTGACCCGCACTGATCTCGGTCTCTAGGTTCTGACCCGCACTGATCTCGGTCTCTAGGTTCTGACCCGCACTGATCTCGGTCTCTAGGTTCTGACCCGCACTGATCTCGGTCTCTAGGTTCTGACCCGCACTGATCTCGGTCTCTAGGTTCTGACCCGCACTGATCTCGGTCTCTAGGTTCTGACCCGCACTGATCTCGGTCTCTAGGTTCTGACCCGCACTGATCTCGGTCTCTAGGTTCTGACCCGCACTGATCTCGGTCTCTAGGTTCTGACCCGCACTGATCTCGGTCTCTAGGTTCTGACCCGCACTGATCTCGGTCTCTAGGTTCTGACCCGCACTGATCTCGGTCTCTAGGTTCTGACCCGCACTGATCTCGGTCTCTAGGTTCTGACCCGCACTGATCTCGGTCTCTAGGTTCTGACCCGCACTGATCTCGGTCTCTAGGTTCTGACCCGCACTGATCTCGGTCTCTAGGTTCTGACCCGCACTGATCTCGGTCTCTAGGTTCTGACCCGCACTGATCTCGGTCTCTAGGTTCTGACCCGCACTGATCTCGGTCTCTAGGTTCTGACCCGCACTGATCTCGGTCTCTAGGTTCTGACCCGCACTGATCTCGGTCTCTAGGTTCTGACCCGCACTGATCTCGGTCTCTAGGTTCTGACCCGCACTGATCTCGGTCTCTAGGTTCTGACCCGCACTGATCTCGGTCTCTAGGTTCTGACCCGCACTGATCTCGGTCTCTAGGTTCTGACCCGCACTGATCTCGGTCTCTAGGTTCTGACCCGCACTGATCTCGGTCTCTAGGTTCTGACCCGCACTGATCTCGGTCTCTAGGTTCTGACCCGCACTGATCTCGGTCTCTAGGTTCTGACCCGCACTGATCTCGGTCTCTAGGTTCTGACCCGCACTGATCTCGGTCTCTAGGTTCTGACCCGCACTGATCTCGGTCTCTAGGTTCTGACCCGCACTGATCTCGGTCTCTAGGTTCTGACCCGCACTGATCTCGGTCTCTAGGTTCTGACCCGCACTGATCTCGGTCTCTAGGTTCTGACCCGCACTGATCTCGGTCTCTAGGTTCTGACCCGCACTGATCTCGGTCTCTAGGTTCTGACCCGCACTGATCTCGGTCTCTAGGTTCTGCCCCGCACTGATCTCGGTCTCTAGGTTCTGACCCGCACTGATCTCGGTCTCTAGGTTCTGACCCGCACTGATCTCGGTCTCTAGGTTCTGACCCGCACTGATCTCGGTCTCTAGTTTCTGACCCGCACTGATCTCGGTCTCTAGGTTCTGACCCGCACTGATCTCGGTCTCTAGGTTCTGACCCGCACTGATCTCGGTCTCTAGGTTCTGACCCGCACTGATCTCGGTCTCTAGGTTCTGACCCGCACTGATCTCGGTCTCTAGGTTCTGACCCGCACTGATCTCGGTCTCTAGGTTCTGACCCGCACTGATCTCGGTCTCTAGGTTCTGACCCGCACTGATCTCGGTCTCTAGGTTCTGACCCGCACTGATCTCGGTCTCTAGGTTCTAGATCTACACCCCGGGGAGAGGAGACTGTATCCCCCCCTGTACAATCTATTACTCTCTGTTATCAGCCATTACATCCCGGGGAGAGGAGACTGTACAGGGGGGATACAATCTATTACTCTCTGTTATCAGCCATTACACCCCGGGGAGAGGAGACTGTACAGGGGGGGGGATACAATCTATTACTCTCTGTTATCAGCCATTACACCCCGGGGAGAGGAGACTGTACAGGGTGGTACAATCTATTACTCTCTGTTATCAGCCATTACACCCCGGGGAGAGGAGACTGTACAGGGGGGATACAATCTATTACTCTCTGTTATCAGCCATTACATCCCGGGGAGAGGAGACTGTACAGGGGGGATACAATCTATTACTCTCTGTTATCAGCCATTACATCCCGGGGAGAGGAGACTGTACAGGGGGGGATACAATCTATTACTCTCTGTTATCAGCCATTACACCCCGGGGAGAGGAGACTGTACAGGGGGGATACAATCTATTACTCTCTGTTATCAGCCATTACATCCCGGGGAGAGGAGACTGTACAGGGGGGGGGATACAATCTATTACTCTCTGTTATCAGCCATTACATCCCGGGGAGAGGAGACTGTACAGGGGGGGATACAATCTATTACTCTCTGTTATCAGCCATTACACCCCGGGGAGAGGAGACTGTACAGGGAGGATACAATCTATTACTCTCTGTTATCAGCCATTACATCCCGGGGAGAGGAGACTGTACAGGGGAGGATACAATCTATTACTCTCTGTTATCAGCCATTACATCCCGGGGAGAGGAGACTGTACAGGGGGGGATACAATCTATTACTCTCTGTTATCAGCCATTACATCCCGGGGAGAGGAGACTGTACAGGGGGATACAATCTATTACTCTCTGTTATCAGCCATTACACCCCGGGGAGAGGAGACTGTACAGGGGGGGGGATACAATCTATTACTCTCTGTTATCAGCCATTACACCCCGGGGAGAGGAGACTGTACAGGGGGGGGATACAATCTATTACTCTCTGTTATCAGCCATTACACCCCGGGGAGAGGAGACTGTACAGGGGGGGGGATACAATCTATTACTCTCTGTTATCAGCCATTACATCCCGGGGAGAGGAGACTGTACAGGGGAGGATACAATCTATTACTCTCTGTTATCAGCCATTACATCCCGGGGAGAGGAGACTGTACAGGGGAGGATACAATCTATTACTCTCTGTTATCAGCCATTACATCCCGGGGAGAGGAGACTGTACAGGGGGGGATACAATCTATTACTCTCTGTTATCAGCCATTACATCCCGGGGAGAGGAGACTGTACAGGGGGGATACAATCTATTACTCTCTGTTATCAGCCATTACACCCCGGGGAGAGGAGACTGTACAGGGGGGGATATAATCCGTCTCCTCTTCCTCATTATCTATATATTGAGAGCCTCCTGTATTGCTCCTATGAGATGACATGGTGTTGGGGCTCAGTATTGTGTATTATGGATGGATCCGGCGCTGGTCACATGTAGAGGCCTCTGTGTATTTCGGGTCCATCCTCCACTTTCCTGATGAATGATTTGTATGAATGTAGGATTATTACATCCGATATGTAACTAAAAACATAAAAAGAAATTGTTGGTGTAATAGACATAGGAGCCACTAGGGGGCAGCACTGGGACATAAATCGCTCCACTGCATTAAGAAACAAAAAAATTACGACTGCTCAAATAATAAACACGTACTAACCCGGAGCCGGACTGGCCCCTTTAACACCGCATACCCCAAATATAAATAACCACACAGAAACCATTGCTTAACCATTCTCAATTGTGGGGTGACTCGGGGTCGGCCACAGCTTTATTGAAACCGTTGATAATTTAACCATTTCTTTGTTTGAATATATAGACACTTTTAACCATTCCACTTTACATAACACCAGATAACACCCTGTATGCCTGCCATATGTAAGGGCATGTAGGGCAGTGTTACCCCTAAAAAACCGCCCGCTGTGACAAAAAATACACGAAAACGATATAAAAAGGGAGGGTGGGAGGGAAAACCGATGAAAAAGAGGCTGAGTCTCTGCTACTCAGAGTATTTGAGCATGTGCTCACCTCCTGTACCGCCCACATTACTAGCCACGCCCCCAGCACATCCCTCTGATGAATAAAGATGAGAGGGTAGAGCAACCTCCAATTAAAGGGGCCACACACTTTTTTTTTTATTGTATTCGGACTGCTAGCCACCTTTGAGCAGTCATTAGCCCAACGGCTATGCGCCTAGGGGCTATCAAGACTGCTCAAATAATAAACACGTACTAACCCGGAGCCGGACTGGCCCCTTTAATACCGCATACCCCAAATATAAATAACCACACAGAAACCATTGCTTAACCATTCTCAATAGTGGGTTGACTCGGGGTCGGCCACAGCTTTATTGAAACCATTGATAATTTAACCATTTCTTTGTTTGAATATATAGACACTTAACCATTCCACTTTACATAACACCAGATAACACCCTGTATGCCTGCCATATGTAAGGGCATGTAGGGCAGTGTTACCCCTAAAAAACCGCCACGGAGGAGGTCATGTATCCATAACTACATGACCCTCCGACCCCCAGCCAACCAAAAACCACACCATATCCATATCCGTCCAAAGATGGACGCCAACAGGTAACAGCAAACCATCACTGGTGCCCACCGGCTGATGTGATACCACTTTTCCTCTGGCGCAAACAAATTGCGACACCGAGGTATTGTCACATCCACTATTGCTGCATCGCTAGCCCCGTACCATACAGCCCTTATGATTATGTCCTACCACGCCAACTCCGGGTAGCAGAAGAAAGACGGGAATCGCTCCAGGTCGGACTGGATTAGTGTAATCTGTCACCTAAGGTGAATGTAGCAGATGACGACGCACCTTAAATGACGACTACTGAATAATGGCCGATTATCGTAAGCAAGCAGTGCAGGACCCGGAGATCTCACCCACAGATGTTGGTACCATAGAAGCCCAAAGTTCCACCACCCAGACGGATATTCACGCGCTGATCTGCCCAATAGTCACACAAGTGTCCTAGCAATCACATGCTGGAGTGAAAACCTGAAAAAGAGAATGCATTAGCAAAGAAGCAAAATTAAAGTATAACCTGCAAAACAATTAGAATGCCAGCACCTTATCCATCCCACCCCTGAAACTAAGAGACCTTACACACTAGCTGTAAGTGCAGCGCCAATTTTAAGAGAGTGAACTATATTCCTTAGAAGGAGTCCAAATTCACTAAAACCCTTCATAAAACAGCAGCAAATTGTAAACAACTCGCAGGAAACTGATTTGCAGGAGCAAAACCCACGCACACAAACTTTGAAATACAAGGAAACCTCAATTACATGACAAGTCTCACCCCAAAAAATGCCATGAGGCCAGCCCAATACCCTTATCAAGTTATTTGACACAATGACATCTACATAAAGCCAGAGCCAGGAACAGGCATCAGCCCCTACAACACATCTGTCGGCTATGATCAACAAAAACAGCTCTAAAAACCTCAATGGCGCTAATGATCCAAACCCTTCAATGCAGGGAGATTATACCCATTGCGGACATGGAGCCCCTACTAGCAAAAAACCCACCCATCGTCATAACCTGACATACTGAAACCAGAAGGCCCAAGACTGACCACGCTGCTAAAGCGACTCGCACAGCCAGGACAACAAGACAGCGCAAGGCATTGTAACTGCTTCCCCCTCTCTTATGCAAAATACCGTCCCCAAAATAAATTTTCAATACGACTAAAATAGGATTCAGCCGAAGAGGGGACAAGCTAAAGACAGTGAAGGAAAGGAAAGAAAATAAGCAGGTAACTTCAATGAGGAGAGTCACAAGGACCAACAGAAAATTATGAGACTAACCAGTAACCAGAGAAGAGGACCCCTATCCCACCAGATCCACACCAAAAATATACTAAAACCACTTAACAATGAAATGAAGCCGCCCACTGGTAAACACGATCTAATAAGACATCATCCAGCTGGCGACCCAATTATTGGACACTTCAGGAACAGATAATAAGTATAAGACAGATTCAGCGTCCGATTTGCCATAAGGGCCCCAGACTCGCCTTGTAAACCCCCTCAACACTCACAAGGGAGACATAAGATACCAATACCAGATCCTTCATAATGCTTTTAGGACCCGCACCGTTGAGGGTTTGTGGCTCAACCTGAACTGCTCTACAAATCCTGAGAGCAACCTTCAAAAATTATGAAAAACTGAGAAATACACAAGGAACAAATGAGTCTAAGAGAAACCTGCCCTATGTATGAATTACTCTGCTTTTTTGGGTACCCCACTCTGAGGGCAGGAAGGGGCAGCCACAGGACAAGGACACTGGATGGTGCAATTATTGCCCCAACAGTTGGACTATACACGCCAGACTTACAGGCACCATAAATTAGACAGTGGCCGCTGTACAGCATGGAGCAGACCTCCGCACTGCCCCCTGAGAAACCCCAAGGTGGAAAAGCAAAAGGAAGATGCCCAACTAAGGGCATAGTGGTAATCGTGGCACAAAGCCACACATCAGTAACCTCATAATACAGAATAATTTACTTCAATTATGTGATCTCATTAATGAATGGCTGGTCCATTGTACCAGTGCTGCCACCTCCTGTGTCCTACTGCTCATAGATTGTAAGCTCTTGTGATTATTGTACCAGCCCCATCATGATCTGCATTACCCCTTCTCCTCATAGACTAAGTTCTTGGGGGGCAAGCCCTCACTCATTGTATTACGTGGCTACGATATGTCACTGTTATGTCTTATTTTATTTGTAAGGCTGCTAAATGAAGGGTAGAAAATACAA
The DNA here is from genome assembly GCF_040894005.1 of Engystomops pustulosus. Lineage (NCBI taxonomy): Eukaryota > Metazoa > Chordata > Amphibia > Anura > Leptodactylidae > Engystomops > Engystomops pustulosus. The sequence continues at coordinate 14,209,863 of NC_092418.1, forward strand.
TCTATGAAGTGTATTAGAAAGACTGTAAGCTCTTGTGCGCAGGGTCCTTATTCCTATTGGTCCTTCTGACCCTGCAACGTGTTATTTTGTCCGCATAGGTAGGTAACGATCTGTAAGACGCTGTGGAATATGATAATGCGCTCTATAAATACGTATTATTAAGAACTTGTATATAGGCGCCATGAGTTATACAGCGCTATGGAATATGATGGAACATATAACTACAGATTTATTATTAGTACTATTGTCCTAACCAACACCAGGACTTTCACCTCCTCCAAATCACATCTCAGCCAGTCACATCCCCGTGGGAAGGGGAGAAACTGATCAGGACATTTTCCGTGTAATATCGCAACCAAAATCTGGTAAAACTTGAATATAATTATGGCCATAATTTTGGGTGTTTTGATTTAATTAATGACACTGCACTCAGAATGGCGCCGCTTGTAAGCAATCACCAAATCCACAGACAACAAGGACCAAATGTCCAAGTGCTGGTTCTGTAGGATCTAGACCTGGTGTCATCAGGCAGGTGAGCGCTGAGAGGAGAAACATCACAGAAATAAGTATCACTAACGCTAGGACTGCTAGGGGTGATAATAGATGTGACCATAATATATGTGACGCTTCAGCAAACTACCTCTGTTTTGAAAGCGTTCGCCCAAATGCCATCCCCAAAGGTGAACTACAAGACACAAAATTGCAGATTAAGACAAAGACCCCCAATCCTGCAGCAGAGGAACTCACCCACAGGTGCAGGAGCTACTGGTGCTCTGATCACAGCCGTGTGCACCACGAGAGGCGCTGGAGGTATCAGAACGCATGACGACCTAGAGGAGACGCTGCAAGATCGGCGTCTATGGAGGCTGAGGGAATGACAGCGGGACGGAGCACTGCCATCGGATTTTAAAGACCTAGATATGGAAGAGCTGCGCCAATCCCCAGACTGGCATCGCCAGTAGGAGTGGGTTGCAGTGCACTTCCAGGAAAACGCGGGAGGATATAACCGAGTCCCAGGTCATGGGATTGTAAAGACCTGGCGACCTGGATGTGGAAGAGCTGCGCCAATCCCCAGACTGGCATAGCCAGTAGGAGTGGGTTGCAGTACACATCCTAAAATCGTATATAACAGAGCCCCACATCACCAGTTAGCATGGTGCACCCTGGGATGGAGGAAGTTGGGGAGCATAAGCTGCCCATAGAAAAAAGGGGGGGGGAGCAGGTCTTCATCAGGGACCTCAAATTCTATAGGGTATGATGGGGGGGGGGGGGGTGTTACTCATAGCTGTGGCAGGGGGCTAGAGACTCCTAACAGCAGCAGAAGCCCCTGCCCTGGGGCACCACATGTGAGGGAAGGATCCAGCAGCCAGAGTAGGGAGCTGGGGATTCATAACTGCAGCTAAGCCTCTACCCTGCAGCACTGCAAGGGTTAAATATGCTGCTAGAAGCAGAGGGCAGTGAGGGTGGGGGAGGGACAGTGTGCTGCTCAGGGCACTAAGTGAAGGTGCCAGGGCAGGAGATTTACTATAGATAAGCCCTGGCAGGACTATGGGGACCATGTGGTGGGTGCATGTACAGGAGTACAAGCAGCTGCTGGGGATGCACTGGTGCCAGAGGCGGCACTCGGAGCCCTCTCTGTGGGCACCCAGGCCATCACCCCAGCATGAAGTTCACCAGACAGGACTCAAAGAATCTGCCTGCAGAATCTTCCTACAATGATAGGGGAATTTGCCCTCCTCCTTTCAACTGGGTTGGTGTCCTTGTGAGGCTGAAGGATTGAAAGTTGTCAATGAACAAAGAGAAATAATTTACTGCTGAAATTGCTGTGCTGGCACTTTGCAATAAAGAAGTGGCTTTTGGTTGAAATTTGGGCACTGAGGCTCTAAAAGGTTCGCCATCACTGCACTAGAGCTACTCCCTGCCTGGCAGCACTATAGGGACCATGTGGTGTGTGCATGTACAGGAGTACAAGCAGCTCCTGGGGCAGGGGACAGGCTCATTACAGCTACTGCCAGACGGCCCTGATGATAGGGGAGAGGTGGCAGGAGACAGCCATACCTGGTGTGACTGAGCAGGCCAAGGCTTGTCTCTGCAGGGGAGGTGGTGGGACAGAGGTGCAGGGGGGCCAGGCAGGAGCAGGGCTGGGGGGTCAGGCAGGAGCAGGGCTGGGGGTGCAGGGGGGCAGGCAGGAGCAGGGCTGGGGGTGCAGAGCTCGCGTGCTCTGCCAGGAGAGAGGACTCGGCGGTGACTTCCTACCAGAGCCTGGAGCAGGGTTGTAGGAGCCAGTACAGCAGGGGGAAGCAGCCATGGTGGTTTCCATCAGGAGTGACGCAGCCATGCTGAACCCTCGGCCTGCAGACGACGGCACATCCTCAGACAGCTCAGAACACGCGGGAAAACCGATGAAAAAGAGGCTGAGTCTCTGCTACTCAGAGTATTTGAGCATGTGCTCACCTCCTGTACCGCCCACATTACTAGCCACGCCCCCAGCACATCCCTCTGATGAATAAAGATGAGAGAGGGTAGAGCAACCTCCAATTAAAGGGGCCACACACTTTTTTTTTTTATTGTATTCGGACTGCTAGCCACCTTTGAGCAGTCATTAGCCCAACGGCTATGCGCCTAGGGGCTATCAAAACTTTATGCGTAGTTTTGGCTAACAGTTTCCTATGGCTTTGTGTATGCAGCACCTAAGCAGTCTCCATGGTAACAGACAACATACAAACTCTATGTAGTCTGAGGGTAGAGAAAGACATGACTGCAGCATCTGACTACAAAGGCTTGTTTGTAGTCTGTTACCGTGGAGATGCATAGATCTGCAACAGCCCTAAATACAAAACATGGGAAGATGGTAAATCTGCAATATTATTTTATTTAGCCATCAGAGTATATAGAGGGTAGAGGGGTCCGATATATCAGAACCTCAGGGATGTACATATAATACAGTCATGGCCATAAGTTCTGAGAATGATACAAATGTTAATTGTTACAAAGTCTCCTGCATCAGGTTTTATAATGGTGATTTACATTTACTCCAGAATGTTATACAGAGGGATCAGCTTAACAGCAATTCATTGCAAAGTCAATATTTGCCAAGAAAATGAACTTTTTCCCCCAAAACACATTTCACCTTCACTGCAGGCGCCTTAGGCGGAGCAGAAGCCATGATGTCAGTGATGTCTCCAGTAACACAGGTGCGGGGGCTGATGAGGACAGGGCTGGGGATCAATCTGTCAGGATTAAGTAACAATCACACCCCTGGACACTTTACAAGGAGGCTGGTGCTTGGCATCATTGTTTCTCTTCTGTTAACCATGGTTATCTCGAAAGAAACACGTCCAGGGAAGAGTATCGCAGCTAGAAAGATTGCACCTCAGTCACCAATCTATCGCATCATCAAGGAATTCAAGGAGAGAGGCTCCATTGTTACCAAAAAGGCTCCAGGAGCCCAAGAAGGACCAGCAAGTGCCAGGACCGTCTCTTACAAGTATACAGAAATAAATAATAAAATATCCAGGAAAGATGGAAAATGTAACATAAAAAATATGGAGGAGCCACTAATACGGCATACTCCCGTATATGCCACAGAGTCAAAGATATAAAATTAGAGCTCTACTCCTTATACTGTTTGTCAAATGGCGAGAGCCTCTCACCACCTCTTCATGGACTGGAAATAAAAGATATCCCCGACTCCTTGCATCGCCAATCGTCCTCCTTTAGTGGGTTGAAACACAATCCTCGTCTCGTTACCGTGTCCACGGTGTGTTCCCAATCCTACATCAGGAGGTATGCGAAAGGATAGTGCAGATTGCCAGGTTCAAAAAGGAAATAGTATTTATTATATATACTATACTATAGTAAAAGCATAAGGCGCCTAAAACACCTCGCCCAACCCAGGTTTCGCCTATTCAGGCTTCTTCCGGGGCAGGAAGAAGCCTGAATAGGCGACCCTTGGGTCGGGCGAGGTGTTTTAGGCGCCTTATGCTTTTACTATATGCGTGCTTTTAAATTGGAATTTGTGAGTATATATAATAAATACTATTTCCTTTTTGAACCTGGCAATCTGCACTATCCTTTCGCATACCTCCTGATGTAGGATTGGGAACACACCGTGGACACGGTAACGAGGCGAGGATTGTGTTTCAACCCACTAAAGGAGGACGATTGGCGATGCAAGGAGTCGGGGATATCTTTTATTTCCAGTCCATGAAGAGGTGGTGAGAGGCTCTAGCCATTTTACAAACAGTATAAGGAGTAGAGCTCTAATTTTATATCTTTGACTCCGTCTCTTACAAGTGTCTCAGCTTGGGGATGGGGCTCCCAGCATCGCAGAGCTTGCTCAGGAATGGCAGCAGCAGGTGTGAGGCATCTGCACGCACTGTGACACTGCGGAGACTCCTGGAGCAAGGCCTGGTGTCCAGGAGGGCAGCACAGAAGCCGCTTCTCTCCAGAAACCATCAGGGACAGACTGATATTCTGCAGGAGGTGCAGGGAGTGGAAGCTGAGGACTGGGGGAAAGGCATTGTCTCTGATGAATCCCCTTTCCGAATGTTGGGAGAAGACAAGGAGAGTGATGCCACCAGTCTTGTCTCCTGCACCTGTAAAGCCTCCTGCAGCCATTCATGTGTGGGGGGCGGCTTCTCAGCCAAGGGAATCGGCCTGAAAACACCTCCATGAATAAAGAATGGGACCGGAATGTCCTCCAGGAGCCGCTTCTCCCAACCCTCCAGGAGCCGCTTCTCCCAACCCTCCAGGAGCCGCTTCTCCCGACCCACCAGGAGCCGCTTCTCCCGACCCTCCAGGAGCCGCTTCTCCCAACCCTCCAGGAGCCGCTTCTCCCAACCCTCCAGGAGCCGCTTCTCCCAACCCTCCAGGAGCCGCTTCTCCCAACCCTCCAGGAGCCGCTTCTCCCAACCCTCCAGGAGCAGATGGTGATGAGCAATGCCTCCTCCAGCATGATGGAGCACCTGCCATAAAGGGGAGAACTAAATGGCTCCGGTAACAGAACACAGAGATTCTGGGTCCATGGCCCGGTAACAGAACACATAGATTCTGGGTCCATGGCCCGGAGACCCCCCAGATCTTATCCCATTGAGAACTTGTGGTCAATCATCAGGAGACGGAGGACAAACAAAATCCAACACATTGGGGCAGATTTACTTACCCGGTCCGTTCGCATTCTCTGTGCTGGATTCGGGTCCGGCCGGGATTCACTAAGGTAGTTCCTCCGCCGTCCACCAGGTGGTGCTGCTGCGCTGAAGTTCCCCGGAGGCGCGCTGGAATGCCCTGAAATTCACCGGCCTATACCTGGTGAAGGTAAGTGTAATTTTTTGTCTTAAATGCGGCGATTTTTCCGAATACGTCGGGTTTTCGTTCGGCCACGCCCCCCGATTTCCATTGCGTGCATGCCAGCGCCGATGCACCACAATCCGATCGCGTGCGCCAAATTCCCGGGGCAATTCAAGTACAATCGGCGCAAATCGGAAATATTCGGGTAACATGTCGTGAAAACGCGAATCGGGCCCTTAGTAAATGACCCCCATTGTGACCCAATGCAGCAGTGATTGTGCAGGAATGGACGGCGATCAGTCAGGATTTGGTCCAGAAGGTGATGAGAGCTGCCAGGGAGAATTGCAGAGGTCCTGAAGAAGAAGGAGAGGTCCTGAAGAAGAAGGAGAGGTCCTGAAGAAGAAGGAGAGGTCCTGCAGATACTGACTCGCTGCAGTAACTCCTCCCACCTGACAATAAAAGCTTCTGCTCCCCATAATATGATTGCACTTGTATCTCTGTATGTGATAAACATCTGACAAACCAGAGGAACACATCATGTGACAATAGAAGATTTGTGTCATTCTCAGGACTTATGGCCATGACTGTAGAGACCTGTTCGCATCACACAGAAGCAGCACAGATCTAGGTTTCATTTTCTGTTACAATGTATCAGTGAAAGCTGTTTGGTTCACTAAGGATCTGGATTGGATTAATTTGTAACAAACCCTCAGCTGTGAGAAGATTCCACCTGTGTAGTACATTAGGGGCTGCGGAGCTCAGGCTGATTGCTGGTTGTGTGATTGATGGTGATTGTTCATATTACACCCCCTCTCCGTTCCTTTGTGTCGGTCACGGTGTCCCCCCCCCTACATTACTCGCACTATGAGGGGCTGAGCCTGACAGGCAGAGGAGGAGCAGCACATCTAATACAAGGTGCAGCGAGCGCAGCTCAGACACAGACCGGACACCCACCATGGACTGGGCATAACCCTGCCGGGCACCTACAGCCGCTCTGGATGGGTAAGTGCCCTGCACAGCTGTGCTACATGCACCCTGCAAGGTCACCTACAGCTGCAAGCTACCACTAACCCCAGGGTCACCTCCACGACTGCCCCAGACGCTCCTGCACTGACACATTGTCACGTCTCCCAGGGATCAGCACAACTTTATGCTGGGAAGGTCAATGCTTTCTAGTAAGAGACGGAGGGAGTGAAGGAATGATACCGGGGACTAGAGGAGGGTATGTAATACTTTCTACTCGTACTGCATGAGATGTGTAGGAGATACTAAATAGCAGTGATGGCGAACCTATGGCACTGGTGCCAGAGGCGGCACTCAGAGTCCTCTCTGTGGGCACCCAGGCCATTACCCCAACATGAAGTTCACCAGACAGGACTCAAAGAATCTTCCTACAATGATAGATGAATTTGCCCTCCTGCTTTCAACTGCGTTGATGTCTTTAGGAGGCTGAATGACTGAAAGTTATCAAAGAACAAGGAGAAATAAATTACAGCTTAAATTGCTGTTCTGGCACTTTACAATAAATAAGTGGCTTTTGGTTGAAGTTTGGGCACTCAGGCTCTAAAAGGTTCGCCATCACTGCTATATAGTATTTAACTATTATAATACTGCCCCCTATGTACCAGACTATAACTACTATAATACTGCCCCCTATGTACAAGAATATAACTACTATAATACTGCCCCCTATATACAGGAATATAACTACTATAATACTGCCCCCTATGTACAAGAATATAACTACTATAATACTGCCCACTACGTACAGGAATATAACTACTATAATACTGCCCCCTATGTACAGGAATATAACTACTATAATACTGCCCCTATGTACAAGAATATAACTACTATAATACTGCCCCCTATGTACAGGAATATAACTACTATAATACTGCCCCTATGTACAAGAATATATCTACTATAATACTGCCCCTATGTACAAGAATATAACTACTATAATACTGCCCCCTATGTACAGGAATATAACTACTATAATACTGCCCCCTATGTACAGGAATATAACTACTATAATACTGCCCCCTATGTACAAGAATATAACTATTATAATACTGCCCCCTATGTACAAGAATATAACTACTATAATACTGCCCCCTATGTACAGGAATATAACTACTATAATACTGCCCCCTATGTACAGGAATGTAACTACTATAATACTGCCCCTATGTACAGGAATATAACTACTATAATACTGCCCCCTATGTACAAGAATATAACTACTATAATACTGCCTCCTATGTACAGGAATATAACTACTATAATACTGCCCCTATGTACAGGACTATAACTACTATAATACTGCCCCCTATGTACAAGAATATAACTACTATAATACTGCCCCCATGTGCAAGAATATAACTACTATAATAATGCCCCCTATGTACAGGAATATAACTACTATAATACTGCCCCCTATGTACAAGAATATAACTACTATAATACTGCCCCCTATGTACAGGAATATAACTACTATAATACTGCCCCCTATGTACAGGAATATAACTACTATAATACTGCCCCCTATGTACAAGAATATAACTACTATAATACTGCCCCCTATGTACAAGAATATAACTACTATAATACTGCTCCCTATGTACAAGAATATAACTACTATAATACTGCCCCCTATGTACAGGAATATAACTACTATAATACTGCCCCCTATGTACAAGAATATAACTACTATAATACTGCCCCCTATGTACAAGAATATAACTACTATAATACTGCCCCTATGTACAGGAATATAACTACAAAAATACTGCCCCCTATGTACAGGATATAACTACTATAATACTGCCCACTATGTACAAGAATATAACTACTATAATACTGCCCCCTATGTACAGGAATATAACTACTATAATACTGCTCCCTATGTACAAGAATATAACTACTATAATACTGCCCCCTATGTACAGGAATATAACTACTATAATACTGCCCCCTATGTACAAGAATATAACTACTATAATACTGCCCCCTATGTACAAGAATATAACTACTATAATACTGCCCCTATGTACAGGAATATAACTACAAAAATACTGCCCCCTATGTACAGGAATATAACTACTATAATACTGCCCCCTATGTACAAGAATATAACTACTATAATACTGCCCACTATGTACAAGAATATAACTACTATAATACTGCCCCCTATGTACAGGAATATAACTACTATAATACTGCACCCTATGTACAAGAATATAACTACTATAATACTGCCCCCTATGTACGGGGATATAACTACTATAATACTGCCCCCTATGTACAGGAATATAACTACTATAATACTGCCCCCTATGTACAAGAATATAACTACTATAATACTGCCCCCTATGTACAAGAATATAACTACTATAATACTGCCCCCTATGTACAGGAATATAACTACTATAATACTGCCCCCTATGTACAAGATTATAACTACTATAATACTGCCCCCTATGTACAGGAATATAACTACTATAATACTGCCCTCTATGTACAAGAATATAACTACTATAATACTGCCCCCTATGTACAGGAATATAGCTACTATAATACTGCCCCCTATGTACAGGAATATAACTACTATAATACTGCCCCCTATGTACAAGAATATAACTACTATAATACTGCCCCCTATGTACAAGAATATAACTACTATAATACTGCCCCTATGTACAAGAATATAACTGCTATAATACTGCCCCTATGTACAGGAATATAACTACTATAATACTGCCCCCTGTATATAACAATGATACCACTATCATATTGCTGCGCTGAGGGACTATACAGCATAGTCTGTAGATACTGTGTATGATATTTCTCAGCAGCAGATATGTTACAATGTCTCGGTGTCGTTAGTGCAGTGTGGGTCAGTGTGTCGCCCTCTAGTACCTGCTGTGCTGGCGCTGGCAGTGTGACATGAGGCGGGGGGCAGCTGTATATCGCTGTTACACGGCTTGGAGTTGGCGGTGACCTGGTGTAGTGCGGACTTATGGTAATTGATTTGTTACATTATCGCCGCCCCTCGAAAGTAGTCGTTGGCCGGGGAAGTGGGGACTATAAAACCAGTCCTGAGTCTGACCTAATACTTCTCACAGCTGAGGGTTTGTCACATTCTCCAGTCCTTGCTGGTATTTGCACTTATAGAATGGGGCAGATTTATTACCCGGTCCATTCGCGATCCAGCGCGTGTTCTCTGCGGTGGATTCGGGTCCGGCCGGGATTCATTAAGGCTGAAGTTCCCCGGAATGCACTCAAGTTCACCGGCCTATTCCTAGTGAAGGTGAGTGCAAGTTCCGCGAAACTTTTTTTTTTTTTTAAATGCGGCGGTTTTTCCAAATCCGTCGGGTTTTCGTTTGGCCACGCCCACCGATTTCCGTCGCGTGCATGCCAGCGCCGCTGCGCCACAATCCGATCGCGTGCGCCAAAATCCCGGGGAAATACAGGGGAAATCGGCGCAAATCGGAAATATTTGGGTAACACGTCGGGAAAATACGAATCGGGCCCTTAGTAAATGACCCCCAATGTATCAAACTATCAAAGCTTTTTAATTTAGTTGGCAGAGGATTACTTCGACCAAATACAACTGTAACAAACCCTCAGCTGTGAGGCGTTTAAGTCGCAGTTTGTTTCCATTGCTTCCAGTCACTGACAGCAAGCAGGAGACGTCAAGCAGGAGAAAGTTCCTGATGGAACACGTTGCTTAGTTCTGCCATACTCCGCTCCTGTACTCTAGCCACATCCAAAGCTGCGTTTCTGTCTTTCTGTGACCAGACATCGGAGCGGTCACATAATGACAGGCGGCTGCCACAAAGCTGGACTTTAGCTACAGCTTTGGATGTGATTGGAGTATGAGACAAAAAGATTTGTAAATTTCCTCCTCGTTAATCGCAGAGTTTGTAATAAATGAATCCACTTCTTGCAGCGCTGTCACTGACATGATGGCAGCCGCTGACACATTGCGACGACCCCCCTCCCAGAAAAGGGAAAAAACCACAAACAACGAGATCCAAAACACAAGTCACTTGTGAATTAAAAATCAATAAAACAAAAGACGACTGGAGAGACGCGGCAGTGACGGGAAGCCGGGGCAGTCACCGGGGCAGTCACCAGCAGGTGTGGGGCAGTCACTGGGGCAGGTGTGGGGCAATCACCGGGGCAGTCACCAGCAGGTGTGGGGCAGTCACTGGGGCAGGTGTGGGGCAATCACCGGGGCAGTCACCAGCAGGTGTGGGGCAGTCACTGGGGCAGGTGTGGGGCAATCACCGGGGCAGTCACCAGCAGGTGTGGGGCAGTCACCGGGGCAGTCACTGGCAGGTGTGGGGCAGTCACCGGGGCAGTCACCGGCAGGTGTAGGGCAGTCACTGGCAGGTGCGGGGCAGTCACTGGGGCAGTCACCGGGAGAGTCACCGGGGCAGTCGCTGGGGCAGTCATCGGGGCAGTCACTGGCAGATGTGGGGCAGTCACCGGGGCAGTCACCAGCAGGTGTGGGGCAGTCACCGGGGCAGTCACTGGCAGGTGCGGGGCAGTCACCGGGAAAGTCACCGGGGCAGTCACTGGGGAAGTCACCGGGGGAGTCACTGGCAGGTGTGGAGCAGTCACCGGGGGAGTCACCGGGGCAGTCGCTGGCAGGTGTGGGGCAGGATTATTGGGCGGTGATGGGAGTGAGGTCATTGCTTGATGAGGTGAACTCTCAGTGATGTCTCCTCCAGCACAATGGGGGTCACTTACCATAACCCGGGGGGGGGGGGGGGGGGATAGACTTTCATGTTATTACGCCCTGCACTCTATATACTACATACAGAGTGATATCAGCTCTGCTTTCTATGGACAGAACCTTTTACACATTTTATTTGCTCCCCAAATTTTTGATATTTAGAATTTCTTTTTATTTATAAGTCCAAGTCACATCATAGACCTAATATCAGGAGAGATCCGCTACACGTAGCAGTCAGAGAGTTAACGTTCTGATACAAAGCCCCTGATCTTCATCATATATGTGATAAAATTCTCTCTACCAGGAGCCTCCACTAGGGGGAGCTCACTACCTTCCATTGGATGTGTCTATGCAGTGAGCTCCCCCTAGTGGTGGCCGCTGCAGGCTTGGATTTTCTCATATACGTGTGAATTGAGTCCTAACGCTCTCACATGTTGGGCAATATTGAACCTCCGATCAGTTTCTTGTCTTTATTGATGACATTTCATCTTTTTGATATGAAGTCACTGCCTATTTATTGTAGCTATAAAGCATCATGGCCGCTCTTATCATTCTATAAAATCCAAAAATGTGATATTTTTAGGGAGATTAATTTAAATTCTATACATTTTTGTGTGTATTTTTTCAGCTTCTCCAGTAGGATCCATGGCAGACCCCGAGGACTTTGCGGCCCTAGCTGCTCCTTGGAATTCATCTGACTTCAGTCTCTTTAACCCGGCCAGCGTGGTGGTCCCCGTAATCTTCTCCCTCATCTTCCTGCTGGGCACGGTGGGCAACAGTCTGGTCCTGGCCGTTCTTCTGAGGAGCGGGCAGAGGACACACAACACCACCAACCTCTTCATCCTCAACCTGAGCGTGGCAGACGTCTCCTTCATCATCTTCTGCGTCCCCTTCCAGGCCACCATCTACTCCCTGGAGGACTGGGTCTTCGGGGCTTTTATGTGCAAGGCGGTGCACTTCTTCATCTACCTGACCATGTATGCCAGCAGCTTCACCCTGGCCGCCGTGTCCGTAGACAGGTAAGTCTAATGAACTGTGTTTATGGCCGTTCAGTCCCCAATAAATCAGAGCTTGATGGTCTTATAGGCGTAGATAATAATTCTGGCCCACCCCTTTAATCCTGGCCAATCTCTTTAAAGAGGACCCTTCCATACCTCCACCAGCCCGGCTCGTTGTATAGATGTTGCTCTTCTGATTCCAGTGAACTTTGGATTTTTTCTCTAGCCCTTACTGTTCACAAGTAATCGTGGAAATTGTTCCAACCTCTGATATGCTAATTAGGCTCACAGGTGGGCGGTCCTAAGCTGGCACAGATAGTCTGGCACCTCCCAGCTGATAGTAAAAAGTGTTTGGTTGATATAATAGGGCACGTAATTAACAGCATTGATTTCTCAGGAACAGCAGGGGCTAGAAAGAAAATTCCAAGTGCGTCGGAATCGGTAGAGCCACATCTATTAAAGGATGCAGAATCAGAGGTGATTGAAGGTTCCCTTTAAGATCACAAAATCCTGCTGAGCATGCCAAATCAACGGGCAAGAACATTAACCCTTATTGTCCTGTTCCACCACAGATACTTGGCCATTCGTTACCCACTACGCTCCAGAGAACTGAGGACCCCCTGCAATGCGGTTGCAACCTTGGCTATCATATGGGGTCTCTCGGTGGTCTTCGCTGGTCCATATCTAAGCTACTATGACTTGATGGATTTTGAGACCAGTCACATTTGCATGCCAGGGTGGAAGGAAAGGACTCGGAAGATTATGGATACAGGAACCTTCATAGTGGGCTACGTCATCCCAGTGCTTATAGTCAGTCTGTCCTACACCAGGACCATCAAGTATCTGTGGACAGCCGTGGATCCTTTAGAAGACATGTCCGAGTCTAAGAAAGCCAAAAGGAAAGTGACCAAGATGATCATCATCGTCACCGTCCTGTTCTGTCTCTGCTGGCTTCCCCACCATGTGGTGGTCATGTGTTACCTATATGGTGACTTTCCCTTCAATCAAGCCACCTATGCCTTCCGCCTCCTATCCCACTGCATGGCCTATGCCAACTCCTGCCTCAACCCCATCGTCTATGCCCTGGTGTCCAAACACTTCCGTAAGGGTTTCCAAAAAGTCTTCAGCTGCCTCCTGAGGAAGAAGGGGCGGAATAAAGTTCATGTTGTGAACGCTGCCCACGCTGAGCCTGGATTTGATGCAGCCTCCACCGAAGTGTCCCACATCAATGAAGACCATGGAAAAAGGAACGCAAGGCAGGGAGGTGGAAACCACTCAGATTCCTCAAGACCATTGGGCACACCATGAATGGTGCCAGAAGAGGACAGTCAGAAAGGAGAAAAATTAAGGAACAAGATGATTGGCCAAATTTAAGGCTTCTTGGACGGGGCAATAAGACCAATGTCATTGGTGGTGATGAAGAAACCACAACATGTAGAAGACCTAAAGCGTCTAAGATAATACCAAGGAGCCATTGGTGGCACCATCCTCACTGATAAGATGACCTATGCTTGGACAGGTATTCTACCCCCAAATTTTGAAATCAGGCTGGAATGGTGGAGGACTTGTGTTTATTGTGTCCAGCAGAGAAGATGATTCTGAGGGACCACTATCCATCTCTACAGAACATGTACGTGTCCTCTGGTTCTTCACAAGCCAACCCAAGAGAAGAACCTATGGTTGTCTTGTTAATATGAGCCTTGGCCAACTCGGGTTTTCTTATGGTTCGACATGACCTTCTGTTGGTTTTTGACTATAATTTGATAATTCTTGATGATCCTCTTGGTTTTCCGGATTACAGGTTGACTTTTGGATATTTTGTGGCCCAAATCTTGGGAGGAGGGGGGGCTCCATAGCAGATGAGCATCGGTTTTTGACCAGGTATTTCCTATTGGTGACGGTGACTTTAAGACCCAGAGCGGACACATGATGTGATCACAACTGATCTCTGCACTAAAAAAAGTTGATAGTAAAGTTTAGTATTTTGCTTTTCCTCCTGTTTTCAGGACATTGTATGTCTCCTTGATGTCTCAGGTAGAAGGAGGACGTCTTCTGCTTTCCCGGGAGGCAATTTTATGGATCTGACTCCTTTTATAAATACAATTTTTGAAAAGGTCAAAGTCTGAGAATGCGAGGGCCGAGAATGGAGTGGACACTGGGCTCTCAGCGGGGGAGACTGCGGACTTGTGCCCTCAGGAATTGGTGACAGTGACCTTAAAGGGCAAGTCTATCACATGCTCGTATGGGTTTGTTCCAGAAGAGGAGACCCAGGAGTTGTCACCCCAAGACTCCGATCTGTAGATCTACAAGAAGTATCTATAGAAACAGAACCAAATGTAATTCCATGGCGCAGTCTCCAAATAAAGACCTTCTGTTGTATATGTTGCAGTGCATGTCATTCCTATTCTAGAGATGGTGCAGACTTTTTTGGGCGGGTCCAATATTTGTAGAGCAACCAATCGGAGTAGAGTGACAGTCCCCTGGTGGGCTGCACGCACATTGGGGCAAGGGATTCATTAGCTGATGGGCTGGATATTGGTCAGCTGACAGGTAAAGCTTAGACTTCCTGCTGAGACAGATGGAAAGAAAGCTGCTTTTCCCACATTCACATATCAGCTGACATGACTGCCGCGTGCACCTGTGCCCCCATATTTGTAGCTCCATATACATAGAAAGCCATCAAAAATATGATTACACAAATAGAAAATAAACCATATAGTATGAAGCAGGATAGTCTGGCTCGACACCTGAGGAGAAATGGGGGGTGGGGATAGTCTGGCTCGTCACCTGAGGAAGGATGGGGGTGTAGAATGGATCACCACCGGAGGAATGATGGGGGGTGGGATAGTCTGGCTTACCACCTGAGGAAGGATGGGGGGGATAGTATTGCTCGCCACTGGAAGAAAGAGGAGGGGGGGGATAGAATGGATTGCCACCAGAGGAAGGATGGAGGGGGGTAGTCTGGCTCGCCATGGGAAGGATGGGGGGATAGAATGGAGCACCACCAGAAGAAGGATGGGGGATAGAATGGAGCGCCAAAAGAAGAAGGATTGGGGGATAGTCTGGCTCGACACCTGAGGAAAGGTGGGGATAGAATGGATCACCGCAGGAAGAAAGATGGGGGGATAGAAAGGATCACCACCAGAGAAAGGATGGGGGGATTATTCTGGCTTGCCTCCTGAGGAAGGATGGGGGGGGGGTAGAATGGATCGCAATCAGAGGAAGGATTGGGGGATAGTCTAGCTCACCACTGGAATAAAGATGGGTGAATAGAAAAGATCGCCACAGGAGGAAGGATGGAGGGGTAGTCTGGCTCGCCACTGGAAGGATGGGGGGAAATAATGGATCACCACCTAAGAAAGGATTGGGGGAAATAATGGATCACTTCCGGAAGAAGGATGGGGGGATAGAATGGATCAGCACCGGAGGAAGGATTGGGGGATAGAATGGATCACCACCGGAGGAAGGATGGGGGGATAGAATGGATCAGCATCGGAGGAAGGATGGGGGGGGATAGAATGGATCACCACCGCAGGAAGGATTGGGGGATAGAATGGATCACCACCGGAAGAAGGATGGGGGGATAGAATGGATCACCACCGGAAGAAGGATGGGGGGATAGAATGGATCACCACCGGAAGAAGGATGGGTGGGATAGAATGGATCACTACCGGAGGAAGGATGGGGGGGATAGAATGGATCACCACAAGAGGAAGGATGGGGGGATAGAATGGATCACCACCGGAGGAAGGATGGGGGGATAGAATGGATCACCACCAGTGGAAGGATGGGGGGATAGAATGGATCACCACCGGAAGAAGGATGGGTGGGATAGAATGGATCACTACCAGAGGAATGATGGGGGGAATAGAATGGATCACCACCAGAGGAAGGATGGGGGGATAGAATGGATCACCACCGGAGGAAGGATGGAGGGAAAGAATGGATCACCACCGGAGGAAGGATGGGGGGATAGAATGGATCACCACCGGAAGAAGGATGGGGGGATAGAATGGATCACCACCGGAAGAAAAATGGAGGGAAAGAATGGATCACCACTGGAGGAAGGATGGGGGATAGAATGGATCACCACCGGAAGAAGGATGGGGGGATAGAATGGCTCACCACTGGAGGAAGGATGGGGGGAATAGAATGGATCACCACTGGAGGAAGGATGGGGGGAATAGAATGGATCACCACCGGAGGAAGGATTGGGGGGATAGAATGGATCATCACCGCAGGAAGGATGGGGGGAATAGAATGGATCATCACCGCAGGAAGGATGGGGGGAATAGAATGGATCACCACCGGAAGAAGGATGGGGGGATAGAATGGATCACCACCAGAATAAGGATGGGGGGGATAGAATGGATAACTACCGGAGGAAGGATGGGGGGGATAGAATGGATCACCACCGGAGGAAGGATGGGGGGGATAGAATGGATCACCACCGGAGGAAGGGTTGGGGGGGATAGAATGGATCACCACCGGAGGAAGGATGGGGGGATAGAATGGATCACCACCGCAGAAAGGATGGGGGGATAGAATGGATCACCACCAGAGGAAGGATGGGGGGATAGAATGGATCACCACCGGAGGAAGGATGGGGGGATAGAATGGATCACCACCGGAAGAAGGATGGGGGGATAGAATGGATCACCACTGGAGGAAGGATGGGGGGAATAGAATGGATCACCACTGGAGGAAGGATGGGGGGATAGAATGGCTCGCCACTGGAAGGATGGGGGGATAGAAGGGATCACCACCGGAGGAAGGATGGGGGGGATAGAAGGGATCAGCACCGGAGGAAGGATGGGGGGATAGAATGGATCACCACTGGAGGAAGGATGGGCGGATAGAATGGATCACCACCGGAGGAAGGATGGGGGGGATAGAATGGATCAGCACCGGAGGAAGGATGGGGGGGATAGAATGGATCAGCACCGGAGGAAGGATGGGGGGATAGAATGGCTCGCCACTGGAAGGATGGGGGGATAGAATGGATCACCACTGGAGGAAGGATGGGGATAGAATGGATCACCACCGGAGGAAGGATGGGGCATAGAATGGATCACCACCGGAGGAAGGATGGGGGGATAGAATGGATCACCAACAGAAGATGTATGGGGGGATAGAATGGCTCGCCACTGAAAGGATGGGGGGATAGAATGGATCACCACCGGAGGAAGGATGGGGGGATAGAATGGATCAGCACCGGAGGAAGGATGGGGGGATAGAATGGATCACCACTGGAGGAAGGATGGGGGGATAGAATGGATCAGCACCGGAGGAACGATGGGGGGATAGAATGGATCACCACCGGAGGAAGGATGGGGGGGATAGAATGGATCACCACCGGAGGAAGGAAGGGGGGATAGAATGGATCAGCACCGGAGGAAGGATGGGGGGAATAGAATGGATCACCACCGGAGGAAGGATGGGGGGATAGAATGGATCACCACCGGAGGAAGGATGGGGGGGATAGAATGGATCACCACCGGAGGAAGGATGGGGGGATAGAATGGATCACCGCCGGAAGAAGGATGGGGGGATAGAATGGCTCACCACCGGAGGAAGGATGGGGGGATAGAATGGATCAGCACCGGAGGAAGGATGGGGGGGATAGAATGGATCACCACCGGAGGAAGGATGGGGGGATAGAATGGATCACCACCGGAGGAAGGATGGGGGGTTAAAATGGATCAGCACCGGAGGAAGGATGGGGGGGATAGAATGGATCAGCACCGGAGGAAGGATGGGGGGGATAGAATGGATCACCACCGGAGGCAGGATGGGGGGGATAGAATGGATCAGCACTGGAGGAAGGATGGGGGGGATAGAATGGATCAGCACCGGAAGAAGGATGGGGGGATAGAATGGATCACCACCGGAGGAAGGATGGGGGGATAGAATGGATCAGCACCGGAGGAAGGATGGGGGGATAGAATGGATCACCACTGGAGGAAGGATGTGGGGGATAGAATGGATCACCACCGGAGGAAGGATGGGGGGGATAGAATGGATCACCACCGGAAGAAGGATGGGTGGGATAGAATGGATCACCACCGGAGGAAGGATGGGGGGGATAGAATGGATCACCACCGGAAGAAGGATGGGTGGGATAGAATGGATCACCACCGGAGGAAGGATGGGGGGGATAGAATGGATCAGCACCGGAGGAAGGATGGGGGGGATAGAATGGATCACCACCGGAAGAAGGATGGGTGGGATAGAATGGATCACCACCGGAGGAAGGAAGTGGGGGATAGAATGGATCACCACTGGAGGAAGGATGGGGGGATAGAATGGATCAGCACCGGAGGAACGATGGGGGGATAGAATGGATCACCACCGGAGGAAGGATGGGGGGGATAGAATGGATCACCACCGGAGGAAGGAAGGGGGGATAGAATGGATCAGCACCGGAGGAAGGATGGGGGGGATAGAATGGATCACCACCGGAAGAAGGATGGGTGGGATAGAATGGATCAGCACTGGAGGAAGGATGGGGGGATAGAATGGATCACCACCGGAGGAAGGATGGGGGGAATAGAATGGATCACCACCGGAGGAAGGATGGGGTGATAGAATGGATCAGCACCGGAGGAAGGATGGGGGGGATAGAATGGATCACCACTGGAAGAAGGATGGGGGGGATAGAATGGATCAGCACCGGAGGAAGGATGGGGGGATAGAATGGATCAACACCGGAGGAAGGATGGGGGGGATAGAATGGATCAACACCGGAGGAAGGATGGGGGGGATAGAATGGATCAGCACCGGAGGAAGGATGGGGGGGATAGAATGGATCACCACCGGAAGAAGGATGGGTGGGATAGAATGGATCACCACTGGAGGAAGGATGGGGGGATAGAATGGATCAGCACCGGAGGAACGATGGGGGGATAGAATGGATCACCACCGGAGGAAGGATGGGGGGGATAGAATGGATCACCACCGGAGGAAGGAAGGGGGGATAGAATGGATCAGCACCGGAGGAAGGATGGGGGGGATAGAATGGATCACCACCGGAAGAAGGATGGGTGGGATAGAATGGATCAGCACTGGAGGAAGGATGGGGGGATAGAATGGATCACCACCGGAGGAAGGATGGGGGGAATAGAATGGATCACCACCGGAGGAAGGATGGGGTGATAGAATGGATCAGCACCGGAGGAAGGATGGGGGGGATAGAATGGATCACCACTGGAAGAAGGATGGGGGGGATAGAATGGATCAGCACCGGAGGAAGGATGGGGGGATAGAATGGATCAACACCGGAGGAAGGATGGGGGGGATAGAATGGATCAACACCGGAGGAAGGATGGGGGGGATAGAATGGATCAGCACCGGAGGAAGGATGGGGGGATAGAATGGATCAACACCGGAGGAAGGATGGGGGGATAGAATGGATCACCACCAGAGGAAGGATGGGGGGATAGAATGGATCACCACCAGAGGAAGGATGGGGGGATAGAATGGATCACCCACCTGTTAGGATCCAATATTGTTGGTGAATTCTGTCAATCTTAAAACTCATATCTACAATAAGTAATTATGTTACCCGGCAACTGTTTAATTAATCCAAATCCTAAATCTGTGTGGGAGGGAGAGGAAACTCTGATGAAACCGATCCATCTATTACTGGCAGCTCAGAACCTCCCAGTCTCCAGATAATAAGCTTAAAGGGCTTCTACCACTAGGCTGAAGGGCTGTGTGCAAATGAGCCTGAGGGGCTCCAGGCTCCATATGTGTTAATGGAGCGTGAAGCCCCTCCGGCTCATTTGCATACACTATTTTATCCTGATGGTAGCTGTCCTTAATGTGTAACCCAATATATAGTGCTGCTCCTTACCCCTGCACCTGTAATACACACCTGTCATACATACAGCACTTCCTCCTTACCCTCTATCTGTCCTACATACAGAACAGCACCTCCCCCCATCTTGCATCTGTCCTACATACAGTACAGCACTTCCTCCACACCTTGCATCTGTCATACATACATACATACATACAGCACTCCCTCCTTACCCTGCATCTGTCATATATACATACAGCTCTCCCTCCTTACCCTGCATCTGTCATATATACATACAGCACTTCCTCCTTACCCTGCACCTGTAATACATACGGTACTTCCCCCTTACCCTGCACCATTCATACATACATACAGCACTTCCTCCTTACCCTGCATCTGTCATACATACAGCACTTCCTCCTTACCCTGCATCTGTCATACATACAGCACTTCCTCCTTGCCTTGCATCTATCATACATACATACATACATACAGCACAGCACCTCCCCCCACCCTGCATCTGTCATACGTACAGCACTTCCTCCTTACCCTGCATCTGTCATACATACATACAGCACAGCACCTCCCCCCACCCTGCATCTGTCATACGTACAGCACTTCCTCCTTACCCTCTGTCATGCAGCACCCTCTCCCAGCCTGTGCTGGTCATACATTCATGGTCCCATCTTAGCACCTATAGCATCCATTGTTTTGGATTTAACCCCTATCTCACCAGTAGGATGTTCCAGCTCTTGGAATCGGAGACAACCCCGGCCCCAGCGGCTTCCGCTGTAATACACTCCATATCTATAATCCACTTACAGTGAGAGTGGATACATACATCTGCGGCTATTAGCATATATGAATGTAATCAGCCTGTATACAGCGCGGGTAATATACTGACTGCCGGATATGGGAACATTTATTAGCGTCAGGAGAGATGTAGACGAGACCGCGCCATTTACATAATGTTATAGAGATTACGCTGCAACATGTCATTTATATCACGTTATCACAGCCGTGCGATGGGGGAGGGGCATATAGCGAGGGGTTAACTCAATCATCAGCCATATACGAGGAGCGGAGGAGAAATGTACAGGGGCCGGGGGGCTCATACACCTCATGTGGAGAACTTATAGGAAGAGGGAACAGCGACCGCCAACAAACCAGATGCCCCAATCACCGGGACAATGGCTCCGTCTTCTCTGGGACTGTGGCTCATGTCTTTATCTGCTGCGGTGCTGACTGTAAGGGCTCATGGTCTGCTCTGCTGCAGAACGGTCTGTGCATCTATCAAGCATCGTGTCTACAACATTTCCCCCACCGGGGCCTAGCCTTTTCTTGGGGCCTGGAGTCAGCCGGGGCCCAGAATACCTGTGTGGCTGGTGGTTGCGCCTTGGCACGCTAATGTCCCGGTGCTTGGTATGGGGACCGGAGGGCTGTCCTATAGCCTGGCAGGTCTCCAGCAGGTGGTGTGTGCAAGAAATATGGAGGAGAGGCTGATGTACAGGTTCTCCCTGGGGCAACCCCTGAGTGTCTGTAGGATGAGTTCCTGGGTAATGGATGGGCCGCCCATGGTGGTAACAGCCGTATCCAGGGATCAGACGGAGGCAACGTTGTGCAAATCAACTTACAGTTCTTTATTAGGTCTTCAACAGCAGGCAACGGCCTAAAATCAGCAGCAGGTTCAGCAGGCTGGAAAGCTGGTAGGAGATAGCTGGCCTGCAGGAAGGGTTACTCACAGCCTTGTAGTAGCTTTAGACTGGGCTGGAAAAGATGGAGCAGAGTCCGGACAGTGGACCTGTGCTCTGGGGCTAAGCCTCCTGACTGGCTGCAGGTGTCAGGCAGTGGCCTAAGACTCCTCTGCTTCCTGGTAGTGTGACACTGACTCCTGCAGCGCAGACAGGTGCTACACTCTCCTCTGCTTCCTCAAACTGACTCTGCAGAACCAAACCCAAGACCAGGTGCTCCCACCAAGGGGTTTTATACCGCCCCTAGTGAGATGGAAGCACTCTCCAATCAGCTTCCAGCTTACTTTACAATAAGAACACAGAATATCATAGGTTATAGAAAATAGATATATTAACCCTTGCCCTCCCAGGCAGTGGTCCCAGCTACAATTACACATTGGGAAACCTCCTAGAGAGGTCTCCCTAGGCCGCTCCTGACATGGTTGCGTTTCCTTATCTGCTGCGGTGCAGTCTTGAGCTTTGGCTTTCGTCTTTCATAGACTGCTCTGCTGCAGTACGGTCTGGGACTGTGTCCTGGTCTGTTCTCTTCATCACGTCTCAAGTAACCGAAACCTCCCGTCCTCAACTCATAAAAATGTGACCGAATTTGGGTGAGTTTTGTTCCTGGTGACCTTGGTGCCTTTCTTACTGTTGCACAAGTGGGTTTGGATATTTATCCGCATGTCCTCCAATTACTGATAAGGGAGTGGTTATGATGGAGGGGGCGTGTATTCAGTAATGAGGGCACGCCCCCTACATCCTCCAGCAGGACAAATTACCTAACAGGAAGTCCTGAGTCCTGCTGCTTGGGGTCATGTGACCAACAGCTCCCAGCGGCAAGTATCAGAGTAAGTATAATGTGGGTGACCCTATTAGGGACTTATATCTATCTCATATCCATTTACATATTTATATCTATATCTTAGATTTCCAGGAAAACCTCATTGGACCATCTGTAAGATCCATGATCATAAATATTAGAAAATTTAGTCATAAATGATACAAGTGAAAGGATAATGAGGAGGATAAATGCAGAAAATGTGAGTGGCTGCAGCTAAGATCAGTAATATATATATATATATATATATATATATATATATGTGATAGATTATTGTCGTTCTCGGTACACAGCTCCCTGCAGGTGCCGCACAGGTCGTCTGGTTATGAGCAGCTCCCTCATTAGTGGAGGATAAATGACATGAACTTTCCACCTGTCACGTCCTGATATTAGACACTAAGTCAATCACCAATACCAAGAAATGGACTACAACCCCCAACCTGACAATGATGATGATGTCCCCTAACGTTCAGCTCCAAGTCACTACTACATCTCTCAGTCATTGGGGCAGATTTACTTATCCGGTCCATTGGCGATCCAGCGGCGGGTCCTCCGGCGCTAATTCGTGTCTTTCGGCGATCCACTAAGGTAGCGCGCCCGATGTCCACTAGGTGTCGCTTCTGCGCTGAGGTCCGTCGCAGTTCACTGAAGTTCACCAAGTCAGGCCGGGTGCAGGCAAGTGTGTGTCAAGCAACACATTTTTTTTCTTAAATACGGCTTTTTATTCCGAATCCATTGGGTTTTCCGATGGCCACACCCTCTATTTTCGTTGCGTGCATGGCGGCGCCGATGCGGCACAATCCGATCATGTGCGCCAAAAACCCAGGGCAATTCAGGGAAAAACGGTAATATTCAGAAAACACTTTGGAAAAACGCGTTTCGGGCCCTTAGTATATGTCCCCCAAAGCCTGATCTGTAACTCATGTCATGTATGTAATAGGGACTGCACCAGCAGAATAGTGAGTGCAGCTCTGGGGTATAATGCAGGGGCAGTATTCCTTTTATATAATATACCTCCTCTGTCCTTGGTTACTCATTTCTCAGCTGTCTATGACCTGTATGTGGAGGTTCTGTGTAATAAATGCTGACACATCAGAAATTTCGGCTGTGTTGTTGCTCGGATCAGCAATATGTGGGTTATATTCGGATCTGCCCCTTAGAGGTGACATTTATTATTCCATTGTCTGTAATCACTCCTCTGTATAATCTTCTTACTGTATAGATGACTATTGCTTCATTATACAGGGATGTTATTATCTCTGTGAGAAATCCTCTGTGCTGCTGTGAGACCTGCCACTATGTATCCCCCACATCCTAGCACACAGCCCTCCCTATATAAGAGCAGCGCCTCCTCCTGAAACACTCTGTGCTGCTGCATCATTATAGTTATTCCACTAGTTATTCCAGTATCTTGTGCACATGAGGTTATTAAAGCTGCTCCTTATATTAGTGTCATCAGCAGATCCTGGTAATTTGTAATAATGATATTAAATATATGGAATCTTTGTTATGATGGAAGTTTAATGAGAACATCTGCAGATATTACTGATCCCGTTCTCCTGGTATAATGACCCGTAATGATGGAGGGAGGGGATTATACGGAGCAGCAGCAGCGGACTCCATCCAGGAACACAACGTGACCATCAAATGCCAAGCTAGAAACTAATATTACCATAATAATACAGGCTGTGTGTGCAGTCCAGAGCGCCCCCTATTGAAGCAGCCTATACCCCCTTCTATAGCAGCATCTGGCTGTGTTGTCTGGACCTCCCCCTATAGCTGTAGTCTGGCTGTGTAGTCTGGACCTCCCCCTATAGCAGCAATCTGGCTGTGTAGTCTGGACCTCCGTCTATAGCAGCAGTCTGGCTGTGTAGTCTGGACCTCCGTCTATAGCAGCAGTCTGGCTGTGTAGTCTAGACCTCCCCCTATAGCAGTAGTCTGGCTGTGTAGTCTAGACCTCCCCCTATAGCAGTAGTCTGGCTGTGTAGTCTGGACCTACCCCTATAACAGCGGTCTGGCTGTGTAGTCTGGACCTCACCCTATAACTGTAGTCTGGCTGTGTAGTCTGGACCTCCCCCTATAACTGTAGTCTGGCTGTGTAGTCTGGACCTCCCTCTATAACAGCAGTCTGGCTGTGTAGTCTGGACCTCCTCCTATAACAGCAGTCTGGCTGTGTAGTGTGGACCTCCCTCTATAGCAGCAGTCTGGCTGTGTAGTCTAGACCTCCCCCAAAACAGCAGTCTGGCTGTGTAGTCTAGACCTCCCCCTATAGCAGTAGTCTGGCTGTGTAGTCTGGACCTACCCCTATAACAGCAGTCTGGCTGTGTAGTCTGGACCTCCTCCTATAACAGCAGTCTGGCTGTGTAGTCTGGACCTCCCCCTATAACAGCGGTCTGGCTGTGTAGTCTGGACCTCCCCCTATATAACAGCAGTCTGGCTGTGTAGTCTGGACCTCCCTCTATAACAGCAGTCTGGCTGTGTAGTCTGGACCTCCCTCTATAGCAGGAGTTTGGCTGTGTAGTCTGGACCTCCCTCTATAGCAGCAGTCTGGCTGTGTAGTCTGGACCTCCCCCTATAACAGCAGTCTGGCTGTGTAGTCTGTACCTCTCTCTATAGCAGCAGTATGGCTGTGTAGTCTGGACCTCCCTCTATAGCAGCAGTCTGGCTGTGTATTCTGGACCTCCCCCTATAACAGCAGTCTGGCTGTATAGTCTGGACCTCCCTCTATAACAGCAGTCTGGCTGTGTAGTCTGGACCTCCCTCTATAGCAGCAGTCTGGCTGCGTAGCCTGGACCTCCCTCTATAGCAGCAGTCTGGCTGCGTAGCCTGGACCTCCCTCTATAACAGCAGTCTGGCTGCGTAGCCTGGACCTCCCTCTATAACAGCAGTCTGGCTGCGTAGCCTGGACCTCCCTCTATAATAGCAGTCTGGCTGCGTAGCCTGGACCTCCCTCTATAGCAGCAGTCTGGCTGTGTAGTCTGGACTTCCCCCTATAACAGCAGTCTGGCTGTGTAGTCTGGACTTCCCCCTATAACAGCAGTCTGGCTGTGTAGTCTGGACCTCCCCCTATAACAGCAGTCTGGCTGTGTAGTCTGAACCTCCCCCTATAACAGCAGTCTGGCTGTGTAGTCTGAACCTCCCCCTATAACAGCAGTCTGGCTGTGTAGTCTGGACCTCCCTCTATAGCAGCAGTCTGGCTGCGTAGCCTGGACCTCCCTCTATAATAGCAGTCTGGCTGCGTAGCCTGGACCTCCCTCTATAGCAGCAGTCTGGCTGTGTAGTCTGGACCTCCCTCTATAACAGCAGTCTGGCTTTGTAGTCTGGACCTCCCTCTATAGCAGCAGTCTGGCTGTGTAGTCTGGGCCTCCCTCTATAACAGCAGTCTGGCTATGTAGTCTGGACCTCTCTCTATAACAGCAGCCTGGTTGTGTAGTCTGGACCTTCCTCTATAGCAGCAGTCTGGCTGCGTAGCCTGGACCTCCCTCTATAACAGCAGTCTGGCTGCGTAGCCTGGACCTCCCTCTATAATAGCAGTCTGGCTGCATAGCCTAGACCTCACCCTATAGCAGCAGTCTGGCTGTGTAGTCTGGACCTCCCTCTATAACAGCAGTCTGGCTTTGTAGTCTGGACCTCCCCCTATAACAGCAGTCTGGCTGTGTAGTCTGAACCTCCCCCTATAACAGCAGTCTGGCTGTGTAGTCTGAACCTCCCCCTATAACAGCAGTCTGGCTGTGTAGTCTGGACCTCCCTCTATAGCAGCAGTCTGGCTGCGTAGCCTGGACCTCCCTCTATAATAGCAGTCTGGCTGCGTAGCCTGGACCTCCCTCTATAGCAGCAGTCTGGCTGTGTAGTCTGGACCTCCCTCTATAACAGCAGTCTGGCTTTGTAGTCTGGACCTCCCTCTATAACAGCAGTCTGGCTGTGTAGTCTGGACCTCCCTCTATAACAGCAGTCTGGCTGTGTAGTCTGGACCTCCCTCTATAACAGCAGTCTGGCTTTGTAGTCTGGACCTCCCCCTATAACAGCAGTCTGGCTGTATAGTCTGGACCTCCCTCTATAACAGCAGTCTGGCTGTATAGTCTGGACCTCCCTCTATAGCAGCAGTCTGGCTGCGTAGTCTGGACCTTCCCCTATAACAGCAGTCTGGCTGTGTAGTCTGGACCTCCCTCTATAACAGCAGTCTGGCTTTGTAGTCTGGACCTCCCTCTATAGCAGCAGTCTGGCTGTGTAGTCTGGGCCTCCCTCTATAACAGCAGTCTGGCTGTGTAGTCTGGACCTCTCTCTATAACAGCAGCCTGGTTGTGTAGTCTGGACCTCCCTCTATAGCAGCAGTCTGGCTGCGTAGCCTGGACCTCCCTCTATAACAGCAGTCTGGCTGCGTAGCCTGGACCTCCCTCTATAATAGCAGTCTGGCTGCATAGCCTGGACCTCATCCTATAGCAGCAGTCTGGCTGTGTAGTCTGGACCTCCCTCTATAACAGCAGTCTGGCTTTGTAGTCTGGACCTCCCCCTATAACAGCAGTCTGGCTGTATAGTCTGGACCTCCCTCTATAACAGCAGTCTGGCTGTGTAGTCTGGACCTCCCTCTATAGCAGCAGTCTGGCTGCGTAGCCTGGACCTCCCTCTATAGCAGCAGTCTGGCTGCGTAGCCTGGACCTCCCTCTATTACAGCAGTCTGGCTGCGTAGCCTGGACCTCCCTCTATAATAGCAGTCTGGCTGTGTAGTCTCAACCTCCCTCTATAGCAGCAGTCTGGCTGTGTAGTCTGGACCTCCCTCTGTAACAGCAGTCTGGATGTTTAGTCTGTACCTCCCTCTATAGCAGCAGTCTGGCTGTATAGTCTGGACCTTCCCTCTATAGCAGCAGTCTGCCTGTATAGTCTGCACCTCCCAATATAGCAGCAGTCTGGCTGTGTAGTCTGGACCTCCCTCCATAGCAGCAGTCTGGCTGTGTTGTCTGGACCTCCCACTATAACAGCAGTCTGGCTGTGTAGTCTGGACCTCCCTCTATAACAGCGGTCTGGCTATGTACTCTGGAGCTCCCTCTGTAACAGCAGTCTAGCAGTGTAGTCCGGACCACCGCCTATAACAGCAGTCTGGCTGTGAAGTCTGGACTTCCCCCTATAACAGCAGTCTGGCTGTGTAGTCTGGACCTCCTCCTATAACAGCGGTCTGGCTGTGTAGTCTGGACCTCCCCCTATAACAGCGGTCTGGCTGTGTAGTCTGGACCTCCCCCTATAACAGCGGTCTGGCTGTGTAGTCTGGACCTCCCCCTATAACAGCAGTGTGGCTGTGTAGTCTGGACATTCCCCTATATAACAGTAGTCTGGTTGTGTAGTCTGGACCTCCCTCTATAACAGCAGACTGGCGGTGTAGTCTGGACCTCCCTCTATAAAAGCAGTCTGGCTGTGTAGTCTGGACCTCCCTCTATAGCAGCAGTCTGGCTGCGTAGCCTGGACCTCCCCCTATAACAGCATTCTGGCTGCGTAGTCTGGACCTCCCCCTATAGCAGCAGTCTGGCTGCGTAGTCTGGACCTCCCCCTATCACAGCAGTCTGGCTGCGTAGTCTGGGCCTCCCTCTATAACAGCAGTCTGGCTGTGTAGTCTGGACCTCCCACTATAACAGCAGTCTGGCTGTGTAGTCTGGACCTACTCCTATAACAGCAGTTTGGCTGTGTAGTCTGGACCTTCCCCTATAACAGCAGTCTGGCTGTGTAGTCTGGACCTCCCCCTATACCAGCGGTCTGGCTGTGTAGCCCCCCCCCCCCCCCCGCCTATGAAAGAGGTCTGGCTGTGTATTCTGGACCTCCCTCTATAGCAGCAGTCTGGACCTCCATCTATAGCAGCAGTCTGGCTGTGTAGTCTGGACCTCCCTCTATAACAGCAGTCTGGCTGTGTAGTCTGGACCTCCCACTATAACAGCAGTCTGGCTGTGTAGTCTGGACCTCCCTCTATAACAGTGGTCTGGCTGTGTAGTCTGGACCCCCCCCCCCTATAACAGCAGTCTGGCTGTGTAGTCTGGACCTCCCTCTATAACAGCAGTCTGGCTCTGTAGTCTGGATCTCCCCCTATAACAGCAGTCTGGCTGTGTAGTCTGGACTTCCCCCTATAACAGCAGTCTGGCTGTGTAGTCTGGTCCTCCTACTCTAACAGCGGTCTGGCTGTGTAGTCTGGACCTCCCCCTATAACAGCGGTCTGGCTGTGTAGTGTGGACCTCCCCCTATAACAGCAGTCTGGCTGTGTAGTCTGGACCTCCCCCTATATAACAGCAGTCTGGCTGTGTAGTCTGGACCTCCCTCTATAACAGCAGTCTGGCTGTGTTGTCTGGGCCTCGCTCTATAGCAGCAGTCTGGCTGTGTAGTCTGGACCTCCCCCTATAACAGCAGTCTGGCTGTGTAGTCTGGACCTCCCACTATAACAGCAGTCTGGCTGTGTAGTCTGGACCTCCCTCTATAACAGCAGTTTGGCTGTGTAGTCTGGACCTTCCCCTATAACAGCAGTCTGGCTGTGTAGTCTCGACCTCCCCCTATAAAAGCAGTCTGGCTGTAAAGTCTGGACCTCCCCCTCTATAGCAGCAGTCTGGCTGTGTAGTCTGGACCCCCCCCCCTTCCTATAACAGCGGTCTGGCTGTGTAGTCTGGACCTCCCTCTATAGCAGCAGTCTGGCTGCATAGCCTGGACCTCCCTCTATAACAGCAGTCTGGCTCTGTAGTCTGGACCTCCCTCTATGACAGCAGTCTGTCTCTTTAGTCTGGACCTCCCTCTATATCAGCAGTCTGGCTGCGTAGCCTGGACCTCCCCCTATAACAGCAGTCTGGCTGCATAGCCTGGACCTCCCTCTATAGCAGCAGTCTGGCTGTGTAGTCTGGACCTCCCTCTATAACAGCAGTCTGGCTGCGTAGTCTGGACCTTCCCCTATAACAGCAGTCTGGCTGTGTAGTCTGCACCTCCCCCTATAACAGCAGTCTGGCTATGTAGTCTCGACCTCCCTCTATAACAGCAGTCTGGCTGCGTAGCCTTGACCTCCCTCTATAACAGCAGTCTGGCTGTGTAGTGTGGACCTCCCCCTATAACAGCGGTCTGGCTGTGTAGTGTGGACCTCCCCCTATAACAGCGGTCTGGCTGTGTAGTCTGGACCTCCCCCTATATAACAGCAGTCTGGCTGTGTAGTCTGGACCTCCCTCTATAACAGCAGTCTGGCTGTGTTGTCTGGGCCTCGCTCTATAGCAGCAGTCTGGCTGTGTAGTCTGGACCTCCCCCTATAACAGCGGTCTGGCTATGTAGTCTCGACCTCCCTCTATAAGAGCAGTCTGGCTGCGTAGCCTTGACCTCCCTCTATAACAGCAGTCTGGCTCTGTAGTCTGGACCTCCCTCTATAACAGCAGTCTGGCTCTTTAGTCTGCACCTCCCTTTATAACAGCAGTCTGGCTGTGTAGTCTGGACCTCCCTCTATAACAGCAGTCTGGCTGTGTAGTCTGGACCTCCCTCTATAACAGCAGTCTGGCTCTTTAGTCTGGACCTCCCTCTATAACATCAGTATGGCTGTGTAGCCTGGACCTCCCCCTATAACAGCAGTCTGGCTGCGTAGCCAGGACCTCCCTCTATAGCGGCAGTCTGGCTGTGTACTCTGGACCTCCCTCTATAACAGCAGTCTGGCTGTGTAGTCTGGACCTCCCTCTATAACAGCAGTCTGGCTCTGTAGTCTTGACCTCCCTCTATAACAGCAGTCTGGCTGTGTAGCCTGGACCTCCCTCTATAACAGCAGTCTGGCTCTGTAGTCTGGACCTCCCTCTATAACAGCAGTCTGGCTCTTTAGTCTGGACCTCCCTCTATAACAGCAGTCTGGCTGTGTAGTCTGGACCTCCCTCTATAACAGCAGTCTGGCTGTGTAGTCTGGACCTCCCTCTATAACAGCAGTATGGCTGTGTAGTCTGGACCTCCCTCTATAACAGCAGTCTGGCTGCGTAGCCTGGACCTCCCTCTATAGCGGCAGTCTGGCTGTGTAGTCTGGACCTCCCTCTATAACAGCAGTCTGGCTGTGTAGTCTGGACCTCCCTCTATAACAGCAGTCTGGCTGTGTAGTCTGGACCTCCCTCTATAACAGCAGTCTGGCTGTGTAGTCTGGACCTCCCTCTATAACAGCAGTCTGGCTGTGTAGTCTGGACCTCCCTCTATAACAGCAGTATGGCTGTGTAGCCTGGACCTCCCCCTATAACAGCAGTCTGGCTGCGTAGCCAGGACCTCCCTCTATAGCGGCAGTCTGGCTGTGTACTCTGGACCTCCCTCTATAACAGCAGTCTGGCTGTGTAGTCTTGACCTCCCTCTATAACAGCAGTCTGGCTGTGTAGCCTTGACCTCCCTCTATAACAGCAGTCTGGCTGTGTAGTCTGGACCTCCCTCTATAACAGCAGTCTGGCTTTGTAGTCTGGACCTCCCTCTATAACAGCAGTCTGGCTGCGTAGCCTGGACCTCCCTCTATAACAGCAGTCTGGCTGCGTAGCCTGGACCTCCCTCTATAGCAGCAGTCTGGCTGTGTAGTCTGGACCTCCCTCTATAACAGCAGTCTGGCTGTGTAGTCTGGACCTTCCTCTATAACAGCAGTCTGGCATTGTAGTCTGGACCTCCCTCTATAACAGCAGTCTGGCTTTGTAGTCTGGACCTCCCTCTATATCAGCAGTCTGGCTGTGTAGTCTGGACCCCCCCCCCCTACAACAGCGTTCTGGCTGTGTAGTCTGGACCTCCCTCTATAACAGTAGTCTGGCTGTGTAGTCTGGACCTCTCTCTATAACAGCGGTCTGGCTGTGTAGTCTGGACCTCCCTATATAGCAGCAGTCTGGCTGCGTAGTCTGGACCTCCCTCTATAATAGCAGTCTGGCTGTGTAGTCTGGACCTCCCTCTATAACAGCAGTCTGGCTGTGTAGTCTGGACCTCTCTCTATAACAGCAGTCTGGCTCTGTAGTCTGGACCTCCCTCTATAACAGCAGTCTGGCTATGTAGTCTGGACCTCCCTCTATTACAGCAGTCTGGCTGCGTAGCCTGGACCTCCCTCTATAACAGCAGTCTGGCTGTGTAGTCTGGACATCCCTCTATAGCAGCAGTCTGGCTGTGTAGTCTGGACCTATCTCTATAGCAGCAGTCTGGCTGTGTAGTCTGGACCTCCCACCATAGCAGCTTTCTGGCTGTGTAGTCTGGACCTCCCTCTATAACAGCAGTCTGCCTCTGTAGTCTGGACCTCCCCCTATAACAGCAGTCTGGCTGTGTAGTCTGGACCTTCCTCTATAGCAGCAGTCTGGCTGCGTAGCCTGGACCTCCCTATATAACAGCAGTCTTGCTCTGTAGTCTGGACCTCCCTCTATAACAGCAGTCTGGCTCTGTAGTCTGGACCTCCCCCTATAACAGCAGTCGGGCTGTGTAGTCTGGACCTCCCTCTATAACAGCAGTCTGGCTGTGTAGTCTGGACCTCCCTCTATAACAGCAGTCTGGCTGTGTAGTCTGGACCTCCCTCTATAACAGCAGTCTGGCTGTGTAGTCTGGACCTCCCTCTATAGCACCAGTCTGGCTGCGTAGCCTGGACCTCCCTCTATAGCAGCAGTCTGGCTGCGTAGCCTGGACCTCCCTCTATAGCAGCAGTCTGGCTGTGTAGTCTGGACCTCCCTCTATAGCAGCAGTCTGGCTGCGTAGCCTGGACCTCCCTATATAACAGCAGTCTGGCTGTGTAGTCTGGACCTCCCTCTATAACAGCAGTCTGGCTATGTATTCTGGACCTCCCTCTATAACAGCAGTCTGCCTCTGTAGTCTGGACCTCCCCCTATAACAGCAGTCTGGCTGTGTAGTCTGGACCTCCCTCTATAACAGCAGTCTGGCTGTGTAGTCTGGACCTCCCTCTATAACAGCAGTCTGGCTGTGTAGTCTGGACCTCCCTCTATAACAGCAGTCTGGCTGTGTATTCTGGACCTCCCCCTATAACAGCAGTCTGGCTGTATAGTCTGGACCTCCCTCTATAACAGCAGTCTGGCTGTGTAGTCTGGACCTCCCTCTATAGCAGCAGTCTGGACCTCCCTCTATAGCAGCAGTCTGGCTGCGTAGCCTGGACCTCCCTCTATAACAGCAGTCTGGCTATGTTGTCTGGACCTCCCTCTATAACAGCAGTCTGGCTGTGTAGTCTGGACCTCCCTCTATAATAGCAGTCTGGCTGTGTATTCTGGACCTCCCCCTATAACAGCAGTCTGGCTGTATAGTCTGGACCTCCCCCTATAGCAGCAGTCTGGCTGTGTAGTCTGGATCTCCCTCTATAGCAGCAGTCTGGCTGCGTAGCCTGGACCTCCCTCTATAGCAGCAGTCTGGCTCTGTAGTCTGAACCTCCCTCTATAACAGCAGTCTGGCTGTGTAGTCTGGACCACCCTCTATAACAGCAGTCTGGCTCTGTATTCTGAACCTCCCTCTATAATAGCAGTCTGGCTGCGTAGCCTGGACCTCCCTCTATAACAGCAGTCTGGCTGTGTAGTCTGGACCTCCCTCTATAGCACCAGTCTGGCTGCGTAGCCTGGACCTCCCTCTATAGCAGCAGTCTGGCTGCGTAGCCTGGACCTCCCTCTATAGCAGCAGTCTGGCTGTGTAGTCTGGACCTCCCTCTATAGCAGCAGTCTGGCTGCGTAGCCTGGACCTCCCTATATAACAGCAGTCTGGCTCTGTAGTCTGGACCTCCCTCTATAACAGCAGTCTGGCTGTGTAGTCTGGACCTCCCTCTATAACAGCAGTCTGGCTGTGTAGTCTGGACCTCCCTCTATAACAGCAGTCTGGCTGTGTAGTCTGGACCTGCCTCTATAACAGCAGTCTGGCTGTGTAGTCTGGACCTCCCTCTATAACAGCAGTCTGGCTGTGTATTTTGGACCTCCCCCTATAACAGCAGTCTGGCTGTATAGTCTGGACCTCCCTCTATAACAGCAGTCTGGCTGTGTAGTCTGGACCTCCCTCTATAGCAGCAGTCTGGCTGCGTAGCCTGGACCTCCCTCTATAGCACCAGTCTGGCTGCGTAGCCTGGACCTCCCTCTATAACAGCAGTCTGGCTGTGTTGTCTGGACCTCCCTCTATAACAGCAGTCTGGCTGTGTAGTCTGGACCTCCCTCTATAATAGCAGTCTGGCTGTGTATTCTGGACCTCCCCCTATAACAGCAGTCTGGCTGTATAGTCTCGACCTCCCCCTATAGCAGCAGTCTGGCTGTGTATTCTGGACCTCCCCCTATAACAGTAGTCTGGCAGTGTAGTCTGGACCTCCCTCTATAACAGCAGTCTGGCTGTGTAGTCTGGACCTCCCTCTATAATAGCAGTCTGGCTGTGTATTCTGGACCTCCCCCTATAACAGCAGTCTGGCTGTGTAGTCTGGACCTCCCCCTATAACAGCAGTCTGGCTGCGTAGCCTGGACCTCCCTCTATAGCAGCAGTCTGGCTCTGTAGTCTGAACCTCCCTCTATAACAGCAGTCTGGCTGTGTAGTCTGGACCACCCTCTATAACAGCAGTCTGGCTCTGTAGTCTGAACCTCCCTCTATAACAGCAGTCTGGCTGTGTAGCCTGGACCACCCTCTATAACAGCAGTCTGGCTGTGTAGTCTGGACCTCCCTCTATAGCAGCAGTCTGGCTGTGTAGTCTGGACCTCCCCCTATAACAGCAGTCTGGCTGTGTAGCCTGGACCACCCTCTATAACAGCAGTCTGGCAATGTAGTCTGGACCTCCCTCTATAGCAGCAGTCTGGCTGTGTAGTCTGGACCTCCCCCTATAACAGCAGTCTGGCTGTGTAGTCTGGACCTCCCCCTAAAGATAATATATTTTTACAGCAGTAAATACATTGTTAAAAGGTCAAATATTGCTTGTACTTCATTTCTGACACTGCCTCAGTCACACTTGGTTGCGCACCATCTGCATGGGTGGAAGCAGCGCTGCGCCTTTTATGCCTTGACATTACAGTATAATACGAGTCTGTGACATTGGCATGACGCTGCGCAGAGCACGGAACATTCTGTATGTTCCACGTCTTTGGTGTCAAGGTCCCATTAGAAGGTAACACAGACTGTAAGGAATTTCCATTGTCGCTGTGGATTTCTCGCACAAAGATACGCGGCTGATGCGGCAGCTGCCTGACACTGATTGTTTACTAAGTAAATGATCGACCCACTTACAGGGAGCGGTCGGGTAATTGCGGAGTATAAATATCAGAATTTCTTGGAATTTTCTCCCGGGCTGCGCACAGTCTTGCAGTGGGGGGGCTCATGCGGCAGCTGCCTGACATCAATTATTCACCCAGTGTAGGATATGCTATAACTGCCTGACATGTGCGGGGGCCACATTGGGGACCCTTATGGGGTCTCCTGAGATCATCTCCGAGATTCCATATTGGATCCATCTCTAATTGATTGCAAGTCTATCCTAAGGGCCGGGCGGAAATATCTACAATGGGAATATCTCTCCAAATCCGGACGTGTGCCCTGAGTGGTGACAATGGCGCCCCCTGCAGGGAACTGTGCAAAAGTGCAAGGAAACTTTGCTTACAAGTCACTCAGAGGGGAGAGAAGGGAGTGTGGAGCACATCAGTGCGGAGAGCTAAGAGCACAGCATGAAGGGGTGACACAAGAGCATACAGTCTATGAGGATGAGGGAGTGACACAAGAGCTTACAGTCTATGAGGATGAGGGGGTGGCACAAGAGCTTACAGTCTATGAGGATGAGGGGGTGACACAAGAGCTTACATTCTATGAGGATGAGGGGGTGGCACAAGAGCTTACAGTCTATGAGGATGAGGGAGTGACACAAGAGCTTACAGTCTATGAGGATGAGGGGGTGACACAAGAGCTTACAGTCTATGAGGATGAGGAGGTGACACAAGAGCTTACAGTCTATGAGGATGAGGGAGTGACACAAGAGCTTACAGTCTATGAGGATGAGGGGGTGGCACAAGAGCTTACAGTCTATGAGGATGAGGGGGTGACACAAGAGCTTACAGTCTATGAGAATGAGGGGGTGACACAAGCGCTTACAGTCTATGAGGATGAGGGGTGACACAAGAGCTTACAGTCTATGAGGATGAGGGGTGACACAAGAGCTTACAGTCTATGAGGATGGGGGGTGACACAAGAGCTTACAGTCTATGACAGTGATGGCGAACCTTTTAGAGACCGAGTGCCCAAACTACAACCAAGAGCCGGTTATTATCGCAAAGTGCCAAAACAGAAATGTAATTTGTGATTTATACTCCCTCCTCTGTCACAGCTTTCATTGATACCAGCACCTGAGAACACCAATAAAGCAGAAAATAGTCCCAGGTAGAGCTGTCACTTTAAAATAGCTCTGTGCACAGCAAGTCCTGGGCTGTCTGGAACTGCAGGAAGATACCTGGAGTCCTCTCTTGTGATGGCCTGAGTGCCCACAGAAAGGGCTCTGAGTGCCACCTCCGGCACCAGTGCCATAGGTTAGCCATCACTGGTCTATGAGGATGAGGGGGTGACACAAGAGCTTACAGTCTATGAGGATGAGGAGGTGACACAAGAGCTTACAGTCTATGAGGATGAGGGGGTGACACAAGAGCTTACAGTCTATGAGGATGAGGGGGGACACAAGAGCTTACAGTCTATGAGGATGAGGGGGTGACACAAGAGCTTACAGTCTATGAGGATGAGGAGGTGACACAAGAGCATACAGTCTATGAGGATGAGGGGGTGACACAAGAGCTTACAGTCTATTAGGATAAGGGGGTGACACAAGAGCTTACAGTCTATGAGGATGAGGGGGGCACAAGAGCTTACAGTCTATGAGGATGAGGGGGTGACACAAGAGCATACAGTCTATGAGGATGAGGGGGTGGCACAAGAGCTTACAGTCTATGAGGATGAGGAAGGGACACAAGAGCTTACAGTCTATGAGAATGAGGGGGTGACACAAGCGCTTACAGTCTATGAGGATGAGGAGGGACACAAGAGCTTACGGTCTATGAGGATGAGAGGGTGACACAAGAGCTTACAGTCTATGAGGATGAGGAGGTGACACAAGAGCTTACAGTCTATGAGGATGAGGGGGTGACACAAGAGCTTACAGTCTATGAGGATGAGGGGGGACACAAGAGCTTACAGTCTATGAGGATGAGGGGGTGACACAAGAGCTTACAGTCTATGAGGATGAGGAGGTGACACAAGAGCATACAGTCTATGAGGATGAGGGGGTGACACAAGAGCTTACAGTCTATGAGGATAAGAGGTGACACAAGAGCTTACAGTCTATGAGGATGAGGGGGGCACAAGAGCTTACAGTCTATGAGGATGAGGGGGTGACACAAGAGCTTACAGTCTATGAGGATGAGGGGGTGACACAAGAGCTTACAGTCTATGAGGATGAGGGGTGACACAGGAGCTTACAGTCTATGCGGATGAGGGGGTGACACAAGAGCTTACAGTCTATGAGGATGAGGGGGTGACACAAGAGCTTACAGTCTATGAGGATGAGGGGGTGACACAAGAGCTTACAGTCTATGAGGATGAGGGGGTGACACAAGAGCTTACAGTCTATGAGGATGAGGGGTGACACAAGAGCTTACAGTCTATGAGGATGAGGGGGTGACACAAGAGCTTACAGTCAATGAGGATGAGGGGGTGGCACAAGAGCTTACAGTCTATGAGGATGAGGGGGTGACACA
The DNA here is from genome assembly GCF_040894005.1 of Engystomops pustulosus. NCBI lineage: Eukaryota > Metazoa > Chordata > Amphibia > Anura > Leptodactylidae > Engystomops > Engystomops pustulosus. The sequence goes on from NC_092418.1 coordinate 14,246,940, forward strand.
AGAGCTTACAGTCTATGAGGATGGGGGGGCATAGGAGCTTACAGTCTATGAGGATGAGGGGGTGACACAAGAGCTTACAGTCTATGAGGATGAGGGGGGACACAAGAGCTTACAGTCTATGAGGATGAGGGGTGATGCAAGAGCTTACAGTCTATGAGGATGAGGGGGTGACACAAGAGCTTACAGTCTATGAGGATGAGGGGGTGACACAAGAGCTTACAGTCTATGAGGATGAGGGGGTGACACAAGAGCTTACAGTCTATGAGGATGAGGAGGTGACACAAGAGCTTACAGTCTATGAGGATGAGGGGGTGACACAAGAGCTTACAGTCTATGCGGATGAGGGGGTGACACAAGAGGTTACAGTCTATGAGGATGAGGGGGTGACACAAGAGCTTACAGTCTATGCGGATGAGGGGGTGACACAAGAGGTTACAGTCTATGAGGATGAGGGGGTCACACAAGAGCTTACAGTCTATGAGGATGAGGGGGTGACACAAGAGCTAACAGTCTATGAGGATGAGGGGGTGACACAAGAGGTTACAGTCTATGCGGATGAGGGGGAGACACAAGAGCTTACAGTCTATGAGGATGAGGGTGTGACACAAGAGCTTACAGTCTATGAGGATGAGGGGAGGACACAAGAGCTTACAGTCTATGAGGGGGTGACACAAGAGCTTACAGTCTATGAGGATGAGGGGTGATACAAGAGCTTACAGTCTATGAGGATGATGGGTGACACAAGAGCTTACAGTCTATGAGGATGAGGGGGTCACACAAGAGCTTACAGTCTATGAGGATGAGGGGGTGACACAAGAGCTTACAGTCTATGAGGATGAGGGGGTGACACAAGAGCTTACAGTCTATGAGGATGAGGGGTGACACAAGAGCTTACAGTCTATGCGGATTAGGGGGTGACACAAGAGCTTACAGTCTATGAGGATGAGGGGTGACACAAGAGCTTACAGTCTATGAGGATGAGGGGGTGACACAAGAGCTTACAGTCTATGAGGATGAGGGGGTGACACAAGAGCTTACAGTCTATGAGGATGAGGGGGGTGACACAAGAGCTTACGGTCTATGAGGATGAGGGGGGCACAAGAGCTTACAGTCTATGAGGATGAGGGGGTGACACAAGAGCTTACAGTCTATGAGGAGGAGGGGGTGACACAAGAGCTTACAGTCTATGAGGATGAGGGGGTGACACAAGAGCTTACAGTCTATGAGGATGAGGGGGTGACACAAGAGCTTACAGTCTTTGAGGATTAGGGGTTGACACAAGAGCTTACAGTCTATGAGGATGAGGGGGTGACACAAGAGCTCACAGTCTATGAGGATGAGGGGGACACAAGAGCTTACAGTCTATGAGGAGGAGGGGGTGACACAAGAGCTTACAGTCTATGAGGATGAGGGGGACACAAGAGCTTACAGTCTATGAGGATGAGGGGGTGACACAAGAGCTTACAGTCTATGAGGATGAGGGGGTGACACAAGAGCTTACAGTCTATGAGGATGAGGGGTGACACAAGAGCTTACAGTCTATGAGGATTAAGGGTTGACACAAGAGCTTACAGTCTATGAGGATGAGGGGGTGACACAAGAGCTTACAGTCTATGAGGATGAGGGGGTGACACAAGAGCTTACAGTCTATGAGGATGAGGGGGTGACACAAGAGCTTACAGTCTATGAGGAGGAGGGGTGACACAAGAGCTTACAGTCTATGAGGATGAGGGGGTGACACAAGAGCTTACAGTCTATGAGGATGAGGGGGTGACACAAGAGCTTACAGTCTATGAGGATGAGGGGGTGACACGAGAGCTTACAGTCTATGAGGAGGAGGGGTGACACAAGAGCTTACAGTCTATGAGGATGAGGAGTGACACAAGAGCTTACAGTCTATGAGGATGAGGGGGAGACACAAGAGCTTACAGTCTATGAGGATGAGGGGTGACACAAGAGCTTACAGTCTATGAGGATGAGGGGGTGATACAATAGGTATAAGAGCTTGTGTAATGATCCCGCCATTTTCATAAGGGAAGGGAACAAAAATAATTTAATAAATCCTAATGCTGCTGCTGAGTACGGGTTGGGTGATAGTCTGAGATAAGAGAGGAGTGGTAGGGAGGTGCAGCATTGTGCAGAGCTTTGTGGATGAGGATTATTATTTTAAACTATATTTGTAAGGAGACGGGCAGCCAGTGCAGTGACTGGCAAAGACTGGAGGCATCCGAGTAGCGTTTGGTCTGAAGCTGCTGCTTTAAGAATGGATTGTGGAGGAGCATTTAGTGAATGGAGATGATTAGTAGGGAGTTACAGGAGTCCAGACGAGAGAGAATCAGAGCGAGAATAAATGTTTTAGAACTTTCAATTGTGAGAATTGGGCGGCTTCTGGAGATGTAGATTTATCCGGCAAAAGCGAGCAAGAGAATGAATATACGGTGCATAGGAGAGGTCGGGGTTCAGCACAACCCCAAGACAGCGGCCAGTGCCCCGGGGTTATAGTGATCCCACAGACAGAGGTAGAGAGGACATGATGTAAGAGACGGCAGAGAGACAGTCCCTGGGGTCGTGCAGTAAGGCCGGGGTGATGTTACTATGTACATAGATGCCTATGTTATAGCGGCTGTACATATAATTGTATCCCAGGTGATTCTCTTGGATTTCCTGTTTCTGGTGGTCGGTACCAGTCCGGGGCTGATCCCCCATGTTATATCTTGCACCCCCTGTGGCGTTGGGTCTCTCGCCCGCTTTGTGCCGCTGGTTTCCATAGTTATGCGGCATTGTGTATCCTCAGCCAGGGTCGTGCTGCTATAACCTGGGAATTCTCTGTTGCTGTATATAATTACCCCGCACACCGCCCTTCATTGTTCTGCCTCCCAATTTTATTTATTCCTCTAGAATGTGAAGGGAGAACAATTATTTCTTTCCTTCTCTTTTAACTCTTTCCTTATTGCTCCAACATAGACTTATCTAGGCACAGAAGCAGATCCAGACTTGTGTACAGATTAAGTCCTTGTTATATCTCTATAGCAATAGCTTAGTCTTCCTGATACAGAGCTCCAAATCCCCTGCATACACTTATAAAGATACAATGAATCTCCGGAAGGCACCACTAGGGGGAGCTCAGGAGCTTACTGAATACTATGTTACTATTGAGGTCACTCTATGATGTGTGAAAGATGTGTAAAGCTCCTAAGCTCCCTCTAGTGGTGCCTGTAGGTGGACAGGATCCAAAAATTAACTCTATAATTAATAAGTGGCTTTGTGATTTGGACATTTTGTTGGGGGACTAAGCAACACAAATAGAAGAAAAGGACAGGACTTCTAAAATACCTACCATTATGAGGCAGACCTGGGTACGTTGGGTTGTTGTTGAAGCTGGAGATTGAGTTTTGCCTAAAGTTATAATAATTTTTATAAGGAAATGCCCAATCCATAATTTTCATAGATGTTTGTGACAAGCCGGGGCCCATAATACTGGAGTGGCTGGCGGTTGCGGCCGATGTCACAGTGCTTGGTATGGGGACCGGAGGGCTGTCCTACAGCCTGGCAGGTCTCCATCAGGGTGGTGTGTGCAAGAGATATGGAGGGAGAGGCTGATGTACTGGTTCCCCCGGGGGCAACCCCTTAGTGTCTGTAGGATGAGTCCCTGGGTAATGGATGGGGGAGCCCGTGGTGGTAACAGCCGTATCCAGGGATCAGACTGAGGCAACGTTGTGCAAATCAACTCACAGTTCTTTATTGAACAACAGCAGGCAACGGCCAAACAATATCACAGCAGATTCTGGTACTGGAGTGGTCATGGAGAGGGGTCCTCAGGAATAGGGCACCAACCTAGTAGTAGATGCAGCCTGGGATGGAGCTGTGTCCAAGCTGTGGAAGCTGCAGCTCTGACTCTCCTGACACTGAAGGTGTACTGACACTGTCTCTCTCTTCACTCAGGCCATGTGCCCCCCCTGCCCAAGGGTTTTATTCTCCTGGTCAGGTGGTAGCACCTCTCCGATCACACTCCAGTTTACATGGCAGAAACATAATTGGTCAATAACTTACACCCACTTAACCATTGCCTGTTCAGGCAGGATCTACAGCTGTTCTTACATAATGTCCAGGTTCTAGAACCTTCATAGATGGTTCTCGACTCCCCCTAACAGCTTCTGACCTGGAGAGGGCGCTATTCGCAACTACTGTCCTGCCTATGTATTGGCCGGGGTGTTGCACATGAACCTGCACTTGTCCTTCTCCTTTAAGAGCGAGGTCTGACAAGGTCTTGAGCCGTTCACTAATAGGCAATGCGGATGCCGGAGCCGACTTGCTCCAAACCCCCCCCCCCCCCACTCCTCCCCCCCCCGAAGCTCCGACTCATCCCGATACACGAAAGGATTCAGCACAAGACAAGAGAAGACTAATTAAATCTCTAAAGTCAGAAGTCATTTTACTGAATAAAGATTATTTTATGGTAATCACAAAACCCAATAATACAAAGTGCCAGGATACGGAATTCTAACGACGGATTCATCCGACCTGGAACAGAAGGAAAGAAAGTTGTAAAGTGACAGATCATCAGCGAGAGCTCAGCACCAGCCGCATCTATGTACAGGTGTGACCTCACCAGCAGGAGGCGCCAGTGAGAGAGGAAACAACCTCCTATATTACATGCTGCTTTGGATGTGATTGGAGTATAATATCATAATGTTCGTCACTAACTGATGCAATAAAATATCATGAAACCTCCTTCTCCCTCTGGAAGAAAATATTACTGAAATAAAACAACCTCCAATTCCGTCTTGTTACAAAGCGGCTGAATCCTCCGAGTGATGACAGATAATTATTACTTCTCATATAGAGGCGAGAAAATAAGAAAAAGACAACAACTTATTAAAAGAAGACGAAGAGGATTAATCACCACAACTATATACCAGGATGTACACGGATCATAGACCCCAACCCTCCCCCGCCCCCAGCGTCACTACAGTATTATATACTACATCCATAATACAGCCGCCTTATAGTGGTATAATAGACATGGGACATCTATCAAATAATACTGCCCCCTATGTACAAGAATATAACTACTATAATACTGCCCCCTATGTACAAGAATATAACTACTATAATACTGCCCCCTATGTACAAGAATATAACTACTATAATACTGCCCCTATGTACAAGAATATAACTACTATAATACTGCCCCCTATGTACAAGAATATAACTACTATAATACTGCCCCCTATGTACAAGAATATAACTACTATAATACTGCCCCCTATGTACAAGAATACAACTACTATAATACTGCCCCCTATGTACAAGAATATAACTACTATAATACTGCCCCCTATGTACAAGAATATAACTACTATAATACTGCCCCCTATGTACAAGAATATAACTACTATAATACTGTCCCTATGTACAAGAATATAACTACTATAATACTGCCCCCTATGTACAAGAATATAACTACTATAATACTGCCCCCTATTTACAAGAATATAACTACTATAATACTGCCCCCTATGTACAAGAATATAACTACTATAATACTGCCCCCTATGTACAAGAATATAACTACTATAATACTGCCCCTATGTACAAGAATATAACTACTATAATACTGCCCCCTATGTACAAGAATATAACTACTATAATACTGCCCCCTATGTACAAGAATATAACTACTATAATACTGCCCCCTATGTACAAGAATACAACTACTATAATACTGCCCCCTATGTACAAGAATATAACTACTATAATACTGCCCCCTATGTACAAGAATATAACTACTATAATACTGCCCCCTATGTACAAGAATATAACTACTATAATACTGTCCCTATGTACAAGAATATAACTACTATAATACTGCCCCCTATGTACAAGAATATAACTACTATAATACTGCCCCCTATTTACAAGAATATAACTACTATAATACTGCCCCCTATGTACAGGAATATAACTAATATAATACTGCCCCCTATATACAGGAATATAACTACTATAATACTGCCCCCTATGTACAAGAATACAACTACTATAATACTGCCCCATATGTACAAGAATATAACTACTATAATACTGCCCCCTATGTACAAGAATATAACTACTATAACTACTATAATACTGCCCCCTATGTACAAGTATATAACTACTATAATACTGCCCCCTATGTACAAGAATATAACTACTATAATACTGCCCCCTATGTAGAAGAATATAACTACTATAATACTGCCCCCTATGTACAAGAATATAACTACTATAATACTGCCCCCTATGTATAAGAATATAACTACTATAATAGTGCCCCTATGTACAGTAATATAACTACTATAATACTGCCCCTATGTACAAGAATATAACTACTATAATACTGCCCCCTATGTGCAAGAATATAACTACTATAATACTGCCCCCCTATGGACAAGAATATAACTACTATAACTACTATAATACTGCCACCTATGTACAAGTATATAACTACTATTATACTGCCCCCTATGTACAGGAATATAACTACTATAATACTGCCCCCTATGTACAAGAATATAACTACTATAATACTGCCCCCTATGTACAGGAATATAACTACTATAATACTGCCCCCTATGTACAGGAATATAACTACTATAATACTGCCCCCTATGTACAGGAATATAACTACTATAATACTGCCCCCTATGTACAGGAATATAACTACTATAATACTGCCCCCTATGTACAAGAATATAACTACTATAATACTGCCCCCTATGTACAGGAATATAACTACTATAATACTGCCCCCTATGTACAGGAATATAACTACTATAATACTGCCCCCTATGTACAGGAATATAACTACTATAATACTGCCCCCTTGCTGAGAGGTTGTGTGCAGTGTGAGCTCCTGAGGTCTCCTCATGTCTGGAGCTAGCCCAGGGCGGGGCCACCCTGGGTGGGGATCTTCCCCATGCAAGGCCCAGGCTCCAAGGCCTAATCTGGGAAATAACTCCCAGACACCCAAACCAATGGATGAAAATCCTAAAGTCTCCAGTGCAGTAAGTCATGTCAGCGGCTGCAGTTCAGCCAGAAGTAGTGAAGATGTTGTGAAGAAAGAAGCAGCAGTAAGTTCCAGTTTGGTGAAGTCACCTACCAGTGTGAATGTGCAGCAGAAGCCAGTGAGTGGGAACACAATGTTGGGACATCCAGGACAGAGGGGCGAGCAGGTTGTGCAGGAGCAGAGGAAGCCTCCAGCCCCGGCCTCACCTGTGCCGTGTACACCTCCATCAGCCAGGCAGAGGAGGACATCTCTGGAGAAGCAGACCTTGCTGGAGAACCTGCAGCAGCCTGTACTGATCCGATCTGAGCGCACAAGGTATGGGAGTGGAGGCAGCAAGGCCGAGACCAAACTAGCAGGGAGGCCTCAGGCTGCCACAAGTGCTGCTACTGTACAGTGTCATCCCCCAGCAGTAAGAGCCGCAGCACGCCAGAACCCAACAGTGGCGCAGAGGCCCGGACCCAGCAGAGTGCCAGTACCTACCACCTGTAAGCAACCTGCAGCAACTCCATGTGCAGCGGCTGAGCGTGCACCTGCAGCAACTCCCTATGCAGCGGCTGAGCGTGCACCTGAACTCCTCCTGGCTGATCAGATCCCAGCACTGGTAAAGAGACTGGGAAACCTGAAGGAACAAAAGCTGCTGCTACAAAAAAACATTGACTGTGCCTACAAGCTCAAAGCAGCAAACCCGGAGAGACATGAGCTGTTAGACAAGAAGCTGACCACCCTGGCCAAGCAGCTCGCTGACAATGTCACCCAGACTGAGGCTGTCCTGGAGCAGATGGGTCCCCTGGCAGAGACCTACAGGAACCAGGAGCGCTTCCAGGCCCAGAGACATCATGGAGGGGCATCTAATCCTGCAACTGAGACCTGCGCTGGTGGTGTCCAGCAGACCCAGGGGAAACCTATACTTCAGCCTGCGACTTTCCCATACCAACAAAGGGTTCTCTACAAGAAAGATAAAGCCATGGATCAGCAACCACCCACAGCAGAGGCACCACAAGTCCCAGCAACCTGCAATCTGCAAAAGGATCACAGCCGTCCCTCTGATGCCACTAGAGCAGTGAAAACACCACAAGTCCCAGCATTCAGCGCACAACGTGGACATCTGCCTGATGCTAGTGGTGGAGGAAAAGCACCACAAGTCCCAGATGACGGCTCATTGCAGCAGGACTGTGCACCTGATCCTGAAAATAACACTGTGGCATCTGAGCAGGATCATCAGGACTCTGCTGGGACTGATGGTACTGACACTGATGGGACCTCAGTGCCTGATACTGCTCATACATCAGTGCCTAATGCCTTTGCCCCTACTGTCTGTGATACTGCCGCCCCTAATGTCTGTGACGTGACACTGCTGCCCCCAATGTTGGTGATAATGCTGATTTATCTGCGTCTGTTCCTTTTACCAATGTTGATACCATTGTGTGTGATAATGTTCCAACAGGGGAAGCGCAGTCTGTGTGGGATGTTGCCATAGAGCAGGCAGAGCAGTGTATGGAGGCTGATGGTGGGGAGGGGGTAGTACAGTCTGATGCTCAGGACTTCCCCCCTCTAGTTGCTGAGGTAGCAGACCCTCAGAGTGCAGGAGCCCAGCAGCCCCCGCAGCGCCCCCAGACACAGCAGGGTACGGGCCCTCACCAGTCTTCTTCTGGCAACGCCTGGAGCCGGGGTGCACCATCTTTTTCATCCGGCTCTCATTACACCGGTCAGGCGTTTAAAAGGAGGAATGTGGTGAGATTTAGGCACAGAGGGGCCAAGGAGGACCTACCTGACAGGCGGTTTGTGGTCAGATCACTATTGTGTGAACAAATGGGGTTCTCGCCAAGTGACATTTTGGCAGTAATTAACCTCCCCGACCGCCAGGGATATGATGTGAGCTTTAAGCTGATGTGCAATCTGGACCGGTTTTGGGCCATCTTCCCCAGGTTTAGAGATGCAGAGGGGTGGAATAATTTCAGCTTCATCCCCATCTCTAAACTTGGTACAGTCACTGTCACAGTCATCTTCTGGAATGAGTCTGTTCCCCAGCAGGATATTGTCATCTGGCTCAAGAGGCACTGTGACATCATGTCAGAGCTCACCAAGACCCGGGATGAGGACGGGATCTGGACAGGAGGGTGGAAGGTCCTGGTGAAATTAAGACAGTACAACAACATAACCCAGCATCTGCCCAACTCCTTCTTCATTGGCCGGGAGAAAGGAGTATGTTTCTATCCGGGTCAGCCCCGTAGATGCTTCAAATGTGGTAGAGTCGGTCACATCGCCAGTAACTGCTCTGTGGTCAAGTGCAGCCTGTGTGGGGATATCGGCCATGTGAGTGCGGACTGCCAGAACATCAGGTGTAACCTGTGCGGTGAGATCGGGCATGCCCACAGGGATTGCCCCAATGCCTGGCACAACATATGTAAGAGCTTCCCTGATGAAGACCTATTGGCAGGGGCAGATGACCTGGGGGAGGAGGAGGCATTGTTATTAGGGTCAGATCAGGCAACGCCAGAACCTCAGCAGGTCCTAGAATCAAGTGATGCTATGCCAACACCAGACCAGCTTCAGATCCAAACCACGGAGGGAGATATGGAAGTTGTCCAGCAGGTTGCACCACCCTCAGTGCTCATTCCCTCTCCAGCCACAACATCTGCTAATAAGAGGAGGAAAAAAGATAGGTCCACCCGGAAGCCTGAGGGTGAGTGGACTACAGTTCACAAGTCATCAAAGATCAGAGTGGACAGTGGAACAGACATGACCATGACAGTGAATAGATTCAGTGTCCTCTCAGAGTCAGGCGCAGAGGAGGAACTAGAGAGGGAACTGCAGAGGATGGTGGCAGAGTATGATGAGGATCCCGATGGTGACCCCCCCTCAAAACGTAGACCCCATAGGGTGGGACCAGAGTCTGAATCAGACATGGAGACGGGTGGTGAAGAGGAGGGATCTGATCCAGATTTATGATGTTGGGGACACTCTCTCTGCTTCTTGTTATAGCTCTAATGGCGAACTTTAATCTGAAAATAATATCTAGCAATGTCAACAGCATTAGGGCAAGAAGGACAAGACATGCGGTGTATGAACATCTACATTATCTCGATGCCGATGTCTTTTTCCTACAGGAGACTCATCTTAATAGTCTTAGTTTGTTAAAAGAAGCAGAGAGAGAATGGCGCTCCGGGCCGTCCATCTGGTCACTGTCTGTGGAGCCATGTGCCGGGGTCTCCATACTGTTTAATACCCACGATGTCACCATTCACAGACTAACCGAGGTGTCGATGGGAAGATGTTTGGTGCTGGAGGTTACTATCCGAGGTAGAAGGCTCCGGCTTATCAACATCTATGGTCCACAGACAGTGACTGACAGAGTCAATCTATTTAATGAGGTGAAGCCCTATTTATTTACATCTCTCCCAGTCATCATGGCGGGTGATTTCAACGCCACTAGGACATTGAGTGACAGACCCACTGGTAGGCCTCTTGCTAGGGACTCTAAGGTCTTAAATGATATTATAGCACAGTCAGGTTTGTCTGATGTCTTTGTGCAGGGTGGTAGAAAACCCAAATTTACCTACTCCTGTGCTGGGAGGTATAGCAGAATAGACCTGGCGCTGGTGAGTCCCACGGAGGTCATTGGGGATAGAAGTGAGAAGTCTGTTCCATACTCGGATCACCTGGCCCTATACTTCTACTTGGGTAATACTGAACGGCCAGATATTGGAAGAGGCTTGTGGAGACTAAATTCTGCCCTATTAGAAGAGGTTTTTGTCCAGGAACAAGTCCACTCTCTTATACAGGGTGAATCGGAGAGAGTGTATTTCTACAATCATGCATCTGACTGGTGGGAGGACGTCAAGGAGGAGATCCGGTCCCTCTTAAAGAGACTGTCAGTGAAGAAGGGTAAGAGTAAGTACAGCCAGTATCTCAAGCTGCGGAAAGAATTGGAGTCACTGTATTCGGCTGGTGGGGATGAAAAACAAAAGATTGACCGACTGAAGTCTGAAATAAAGCAGTATCAGTACAGCCGCTACACGTCCCTGGTTGTGGAGCGTGACTATGGAAACTTAGTCACGCCTGATCCATATGAGAGTTGCCGGGAACGTGTGGCTAAGAAATCAATCACAGGTCTCACTGACTCCCAGGGAGTTTTGCAGGAATCTCGGGAGGGTATCCTGGGGGTGGTGAGATCCTACTATGCTGAATTATTTCAGAAGAAGGTTTTGGACAAAGACAAAATGGCTCAATTCTTGGAGGCAACTCCAGGTCCTGACACTAGAGATTTGGACTTTTCTCCTTTGACAGCAGGAATAACAGAGGAGGAGGTTAAAGAGGCCATTGATAAGTTACATCTGAAGAAGGCACCAGGTCCTGATGGAATAACATGTGAATTCTATAAGAAGTTCAGAGACCTCTTAGCTCCAATCCTTGTGGATGTATTTACAAATTGTCTAGAAAATCACCTGATGCCTCCATCCATGAGAGTGTCCTCCCTTATTCTGCTGTCCAAAGGTAAGGAGCCTAGTGACATCAAGAACTGGAGGCCGATCGCCCTCTTGAATGTCGACAGAAAAATTCTGGCAAAAATTCTGTTTTCTAGGTTAGTCTGTTTGTCCCCGGCACTGTTGGCAGGCTCTCAGTACGGCACAGTAAGAGGGCGGAACATCTCTGGAGCAGTCATCTCGATAAGGGAGATGTTTGAGAGATGTAAAGCCCTGAGGTGTGGGAGATATGTTGTAGGTCTGGACCAGGCTAAAGCCTTTGACAGGGTTGATCACGATTATCTATGGGCCACTTTGTCAAAGTACGGTATTCCGGGACAATTTATAGATTGGCTGAGAACTTTGTATAGAGAGGCGAAGAGCTTTCCTCTGATCAATGGTTGGCAGGGGGACACTTTTGAAGTAGAGGCAGGGGTGAGACAGGGCTGCCCCCTGAGTCCACTGCTGTATGTGTTTGCCATAGACTTGTTTCTGCGATCACTGCAGCGGTGTGATTTTCAGGGGGTGCCGGTCCCCCATTGCTTGCCTTTGAAGGTAGTTGCCTACGCGGATGATGTGACTGTGGTGATATCTGAACCTCGTGAGGTGGAAATGTTATCTGCAGCCATCAGAAGTTACTCAGAGGCCTCCGGGTCTTTGGTCAACCTTGAGAAGAGTCAGGCTTTCTGGACATTGGATACTGCTCCTGGCTTTGATCTGCCACAATTCGCCAAGGCCTCCACCCATATTAAGATCCTTGGGGTTAAATTCGGGAGGGAAGACAATGCCAAACTAAATTGGGAAGAGAAGTTGGATACCGGAAATGTAAAGGTTCAGCGATGGAAGAACTGGAGGCTGACCTATAGAGAAAGGGTTACTCTGCTGAAGACTTACCTGGTCCCTGTCTTCCTCTACGTCTCTGTCGTATTTCCTTTGCCAGAATCTTTCTCCGCTAGGCTCTTTAGCCTGTTCTTCCAGCTTTTATGGGGAAACAGGTTGAACCCGGTTAAAAGAGGGATCACCTACCTGCAGAGGAGAGAGGGTGGGCTGGATATGTTAAATCCAAGGGTTTTCTTTGACTCCATGTTTCTGAAAGTTAATTTTGGTTGCCTGGACTCAAACAATGGTCTCCTGTGGGTAAGTAGTGTCAGGGACTGGATATTGCCTTTTGCAGAGTCTTGGGTGCGAGGCGGCAGTCTCAAGAGGGGCCGATGGACTCCTGGCTTCCTCCCCCAGTATCTGGTATATGGTTTGAAGTGTGTCAGGATGTGGAAGCTGGAGAAGTTCTACATTGTCAGTAACACCAGGAGGGATCTCTATACTAGGATATGTCGGGCTTTCTACCACTCACCACTTGCTCTCAGAGACTGTGTGACCACCACCTTACAGAAGAGTCTCAGGTTCCTCAATGCGAAGCGACTTCCCCCCAAGTTGTTTGATATCTCTTGGTTGTCACTACATGGGAAGTTATTTGTGAGAGGGAACCTAAAGTTTGTGAGTGTGGCAGATAGGAAGTGTCCTCTGGGGTGTCAGCAGGAGGAGACGATGGAGCATTTCATCTCTGAGTGCTGGGGAGGGAGGAAGATCTGGAAAGGAGTATCTGACCTGCTGAACATCCCGAGGCTGCAATTCCTCCAGTACCCGGACATCATCTATGGCGTCCCATCTCCAGATGATATTATAGATCCGGGAACCATGTATCTTATAATAACAGTGATAAAGTATTACCACTGGCATGCCAGAACCCGGGTGTCCCTACACAGAGAGGACTATAACTACACGGCTGTGGTATCCCAAATATTGTCTGAGCTAAGGTGGATAAAATCACTGGAAGTCAGGAAAGACCAGAGAAATAGGAAATTATGGAGGAATATATCTGGTGTTTAATTTCTATATATATTGATTTTGCATTTTTCTTTTTCCTTTCCAGCAGCAGCAGCAGCTATGGACTCTAAGTTACATTTACTCTGAGTTTATATTTGTTTGATTCCTAATTGTGTATACAGAAGAATGTATTTATGATTTTGTTTAATTGTATTTTGTTGGTTTTTACAATAAAAATTGCCCCCTATGTAGAAGAATATAACTACTATAATACTGCCCCCTATGTAGAAGAATATAACTACTATAATACTGCCCCCTATGTAGAAGAATATAACTACTATAATACTGCCCCCTATGTACAAGAATATAACTACTATAATACTGCCCCCTATGTACAGGAATCTAACTACTATAATACTGCCCCCTATGTACAGGAATATAACTACTATAATACTGCCCCCTATGTACAAGAATATAACTACTATAATACTGCCCCCTATGTACAAGAATATAACTACTATAATACTGCCCCCTATGTACATTAGGATTAGCAGAGCATTGCCTCTGCGGTCAGTGATGCTATAGCGCCCCCTCCTGTGGTGATGACGTCATGGTCTGGGCTATTGTTGGTTGCACAGATGGAGGGATCTGTGGATGATTTCCCGGGGGGTTTGGTACAGTGTGTCAGCAGACATGTGTATACAGTGGAGCTGTCATCCTCCAGCTGCTGTACATGAGCATCGCTGTGTATACACTGATGTGGTGATGGGGCCCGATCCCTCTGGGGGCCACACCCGTAGATCATCCTCCGGTCTCTTGTGTATTATTGATGTGAATGTGACGGCTTCCAGCATGAGGAGGATGTAGAGACTACACCAGACATTCAGCTGTCTTATAGTCTGTTACAGTGTATCAGCGCAGGAGAAATGTATCTGCCTGGGTGCAGACTGTGCGGCTCATAGAGGATGATACAAATGTATTGAGCGAGAAGTATTGGGTCCTTGTATGTTTTTATCAATTGTTTGTCTCCATTCACTGACAGCAAGCAGCCCTGGAATACGGGTTATTAGAAAGCAGATGTACGATATAAAGTACACACTAGTTAAAGGGATCCTCTGCTTTCAACCATCCAAATTACTTAAAGGGGTCCCAAGGTATAGGCTGATTACAGAAGGCAGACAGTAAGCGCTCGGATCCCCTGCAGCGCCCCCGCAGGTGACATGAGGCATGACATTGTGTTCAGATAGATCCTTGGACTGTCTATGAAGTGGAGGTTATCGGGAGGGTCTGGTGTCCCCTCCCCTCTCAGTGTTGTCTCTATGGGGTCTCCCGCATGGTTGTATCCCCTCTGTATGCGTGGAGTGTAAGTGATGCATTATACATGATAGGATAATACCGCAGCCATGTGCCGGGGGAGATTATAGCGCATGGACGGAGTCCGCTGCACATAATACCAAGTCCATAGACTGCTAATCGCTCCGACTCCAGTCATGTATGAGGGGGTTATGGGTAATACACAATACACAAGACAGGTCCTATAATGTACAGTTACGTAATATTCTCTATAATACACAAACTACTTCCCCGCTTTATCCTCCCCCACAATATTCTGCTCTATATTATCCTTTCCTATAATATTCTATTATCTTTCTGTAATATATATATTACACTGCTCTATAACATTGTATATAATATCCTCCCCTATAACATATATTGTATATATATCGCCCTTCCGTAATCTTGTATCCCATAATAATAAACGTCTTGCTCTACAATATACTGCTGTATGATATTCTTCCCTCTGTATACTGTTCTAGTATACGATAGGCTGTGGTATACAGTAATATCCAGTTCTCTGTACTGCTCTATACTATCCTCACCTATAGTGCTATGTGTTATACTGCTCTATACTATCCTCCCCTATAGTGCTATGTCTTATACTGCTCTATACTATCCTCCCCTATAGTGCTATGTGTTATACTGCTCTATACTATCCTCCCCTATAGTGCTATGTGTTATACTGCTCTATACCATCCTCCCCTCTAGTGCTATGTGTATACTGCTCTATACTATCCTCCCCTATAGTGCTATGCATTATACTGCTCTATACTATCCTCCCCTATAGTGCTACGTGTTATACTGCTCTATACTATCCTCCGCTCTAGTGCTTTGTGTTATACTGCTCTATACTATCCTCCCCTATAGTGCTGTGTGTTATACTGGTCTATACTATCCTCCCCTGTAGTGCTATGTGTTATACTGCTCTATACTATCCTCCCCTATAGTGCTATGTGTTATACTGCTGTATACTATCCTCCCCTATAGTGCTATGTGTTATACTGCTCTATACTATCCTCCCCTATAGTGCTATGCATTATACTGCTCTATACTATCCTCCCCTATAGTGCTACGTGTTATACTGCTCTATACTATCCTCCGCTCTAGTGCTTTGTGTTATAGTGCTCTATACTATCCTCCCCTCTAGTGCTATGTGTATACTGCTCTATACTATCCTCCCCTATAGTGCTATGCATTATACTGCTCTATACTATCCTCCCCTATAGTGCTACGTGTTATACTGCTCTATACTATCCTCCGCTCTAGTGCTTTGTGTTATACTGCTCTATACTATCCTCCCCTATAGTGCTGTGTGTTATACTGGTCTATACTATCCTCCCCTGTAGTGCTATGTGTTATACTGCTCTATACTATCCTCCCCTATAGTGCTATGTGTTATACTGCTCTATACTATCCTCCCCTATAGTGCTATGTGTTATACTGCTCTATACTATCCTCCCCTATAGTGCTATGCATTATACTGCTCTATACTATCCTCCCCTATAGTGCTACGTGTTATACTGCTCTATACTATCCTCCGCTCTAGTGCTTTGTGTTATAGTGCTCTATACTATCCTCCCCTCTAGTGCTATGTGTATACTGCTCTATACTATCCTCCCCTATAGTGCTATGCATTATACTGCTCTATACTATCCTCCCCTATAGTGCTACGTGTTATACTGCTCTATACTATCCTCCGCTCTAGTGCTTTGTGTTATACTGCTCTATACTATCCTCCCCTATAGTGCTGTGTGTTATACTGGTCTATACTATCCTCCCCTGTAGTGCTATGTGTTATACTGCTCTATACTATCCTCCCCTATAGTGCTATGTGTTATACTGCTCTATACTATCCTCCCCTATAGTGCTATGTGTTATACTGCTCTATACTATCCTCCCCTGTAGTGCTATGTGTTATACTGCTCAATACTATCCTCCCCTATAGTGCTATGTGTTATACTGCTCTATACTATTCTCCCCTATAGTGTTATACTGCTCTATACTATCCTCCCCTACAGTGCTATGTGTTATACTGCTCTATACTATCCTCCCCTATAATGCTATGTGTTATACTGTTCTATACTATCCTCCCCTATAGTGCTATGTGTTATACTGCTCTATACTATCCTCCCCTACAGTGCTATGTGTTATACTGCTCTATACTATCCTCCCCTATAGTGCTATGTGTTATACTGCTCTATACTATCCTCCCCTACAGTGCTATGTGTTATACTGCTCTATACTATCCTCCCCTATAGTGCTATGTGTTATACTGCTCTATACTATCCCCCTATAGTACTATGTGTTATACTGCTCTATACTATCCTCCCCTATAGTGCTATGTGTTATACTGCTCTATACTATCCTCCCCTATAGTGCTATGTGTTATACTGCTCTATACTATCCTCCCCTATAGTGCCATTTGTTATACTGCTCTATACTATCCCCCTATAGTGGTATGTGTTATACTGCTCGATATCATCCTCCCCTGTAGTGCTATGTGTGATACTGCTCTATACTATCCTCCCCTATAGTGCTATGTGTTATAATTCTCTATACTATCCTCGCCTATGGTGCTATGTGGTATACTGCTCTATACTATCCTCCCCTATAGTGCTATGTGGTATACTGCTCTATACTATCCCCCCTATAGTGCTATGTGTTATACTGCTCTATACTATCCTCCCTTTTAATGCTATGTGTTATACTGCTCTATACTATCCACCCCTATAGTGCCATGTGTTATATTGCTCTATACTATCCTCCCCTATAGTGCTATGTGTTATACTGCTCTATACTATCCTCCCCTATAGTGCTATGTGTTATACTGCTCTATACTATCCTCCCCTATAGTGCTATGTGTTATTTTGCTCTATACTATCCTCCCTATAGTGCTATGTGTTATACTGCTCTATACTATCCTCCCCTATAGTGCTATGTGTTATACTGCTCTATACTATCCTCCCCTATAGTGCTATGTGTTATACTGCTCTATACTATCCTCTCCTATAGTGCTATGTGTTATACTGCTCTATACTATCCTCCCCTATAGTGCTATGTGTTATACTGCTCTATACTATCCTCCCCTATAGTGCTATGTGTTATACTGCTCTATACTATCCTCCCCTATAGTGCTATGCGTTATACTGCTCTATACTATCCTCCCCTATAGTGCTATGTGTTATAATTCTCTATACTATCCTCGTCTATGGTGCTATGTGTTATACTGCTCTATACTATCCTCCCCTATAGTGCTATGTGTTATACTACTCTATACTATCCTCCCCTATAGTGCTATGTGTTATACTGCTCTAACTTTCCTCCCCTATAGTGCTATGTGTTATACTACTCTATACTATCCTCCCCTATAGTGCTATGTGTTATACTGCTCTAACTTTCCTCCCCTATAGTGCTATGTGTTATACTGCTCTATACTATCCTCCCCTATAGTGCCATGTGTTATACTGCTCTATACTATCCTCCCCTATAGTGCTATGTGTTATACTGCTCTATACTATCCTCCCCTATAGTGCTATGTGTTATACTGCTCTATACTATCCTCCCCTATAGTGCTATGTGTTATACTGCTCTATGCTATCCTCCCCCATAGTGCTATGTGTTATAATTCTCTATACTATCCTCCCCTATAGTGCTATGTGTTACACTGGTCTATACTATCCTCCCCTGTAGTGCTATGTGTTATACTGCTCTATACTATCCTCCCCTATAGTGCTATGTGTTATACTGCTCTATACTATCCTCCCCTATAGTGCTATGTGTTATACTGCTCTATACTATCCTCCCCTATAGTGCTATGCATTATACTGCTCTATACTATCCTCCCCTATAGTGCTACGTGTTATACTGCTCTATACTATCCTCCGCTCTAGTGCTTTGTGTTATAGTGCTCTATACTATCCTCCCCTCTAGTGCTATGTGTATACTGCTCTATACTATCCTCCCCTATAGTGCTATGCATTATACTGCTCTATACTATCCTCCCCTATAGTGCTACGTGTTATACTGCTCTATACTATCCTCCGCTCTAGTGCTTTGTGTTATACTGCTCTATACTATCCTCCCCTATAGTGCTGTGTGTTATACTGGTCTATACTATCCTCCCCTGTAGTGCTATGTGTTATACTGCTCTATACTATCCTCCCCTATAGTGCTATGTGTTATACTGCTCTATACTATCCTCCCCTATAGTGCTATGTGTTATACTGCTCTATACTATCCTCCCCTGTAGTGCTATGTGTTATACTGCTCAATACTATCCTCCCCTATAGTGCTATGTGTTATACTGCTCTATACTATTCTCCCCTATAGTGTTATACTGCTCTATACTATCCTCCCCTACAGTGCTATGTGTTATACTGCTCTATACTATCCTCCCCTATAATGCTATGTGTTATACTGTTCTATACTATCCTCCCCTATAGTGCTATGTGTTATACTGCTCTATACTATCCTCCCCTACAGTGCTATGTGTTATACTGCTCTATACTATCCTCCCCTATAGTGCTATGTGTTATACTGCTCTATACTATCCTCCCCTACAGTGCTATGTGTTATACTGCTCTATACTATCCTCCCCTATAGTGCTATGTGTTATACTGCTCTATACTATCCCCCTATAGTACTATGTGTTATACTGCTCTATACTATCCTCCCCTATAGTGCTATGTGTTATACTGCTCTATACTATCCTCCCCTATAGTGCTATGTGTTATACTGCTCTATACTATCCTCCCCTATAGTGCCATTTGTTATACTGCTCTATACTATCCCCCTATAGTGGTATGTGTTATACTGCTCGATATCATCCTCCCCTGTAGTGCTATGTGTGATACTGCTCTATACTATCCTCCCCTATAGTGCTATGTGTTATAATTCTCTATACTATCCTCGCCTATGGTGCTATGTGGTATACTGCTCTATACTATCCTCCCCTATAGTGCTATGTGGTATACTGCTCTATACTATCCCCCCTATAGTGCTATGTGTTATACTGCTCTATACTATCCTCCCTTTTAATGCTATGTGTTATACTGCTCTATACTATCCACCCCTATAGTGCCATGTGTTATATTGCTCTATACTATCCTCCCCTATAGTGCTATGTGTTATACTGCTCTATACTATCCTCCCCTATAGTGCTATGTGTTATACTGCTCTATACTATCCTCCCCTATAGTGCTATGTGTTATTTTGCTCTATACTATCCTCCCTATAGTGCTATGTGTTATACTGCTCTATACTATCCTCCCCTATAGTGCTATGTGTTATACTGCTCTATACTATCCTCCCCTATAGTGCTATGTGTTATACTGCTCTATACTATCCTCTCCTATAGTGCTATGTGTTATACTGCTCTATACTATCCTCCCCTATAGTGCTATGTGTTATACTGCTCTATACTATCCTCCCCTATAGTGCTATGTGTTATACTGCTCTATACTATCCTCCCCTATAGTGCTATGCGTTATACTGCTCTATACTATCCTCCCCTATAGTGCTATGTGTTATAATTCTCTATACTATCCTCGTCTATGGTGCTATGTGTTATACTGCTCTATACTATCCTCCCCTATAGTGCTATGTGTTATACTACTCTATACTATCCTCCCCTATAGTGCTATGTGTTATACTGCTCTAACTTTCCTCCCCTATAGTGCTATGTGTTATACTACTCTATACTATCCTCCCCTATAGTGCTATGTGTTATACTGCTCTAACTTTCCTCCCCTATAGTGCTATGTGTTATACTGCTCTATACTATCCTCCCCTATAGTGCCATGTGTTATACTGCTCTATACTATCCTCCCCTATAGTGCTATGTGTTATACTGCTCTATACTATCCTCCCCTATAGTGCCATGTGTTATACTGCTCTATACTATCCTCCCCTATAGTGCTATGTGTTATACTGCTCTATACTATCCTCCCCTATAGTGCTATGTGTTATACTGCTCTATACTATCCTCCCCTATAGTGCTATGTGTTATACTGCTCTATGCTATCCTCCCCCATAGTGCTATGTGTTATAATTCTCTATACTATCCTCCCCTATAGTGCTATGTGTTACACTGATCTATACTATCCTCCCCTATAGTGCTATGTGTTATACTGCTCTATACTATCCTCCCCTACAGTGCTATGTGTTATACTGCTCTATACTATCCTCCCCTATAGTGCTATGTGTTATACTGCTCTATACTATCCTCCCCTACAGTGCTATGTGTTATACTGCTCTATACTATCCTCCCCTATAGTGCTATGTGTTATACTGCTCTATACTATCCTCCCCTATAGTGCTATGTGTTATACTGCTCTATACTATCCTCCCCTATAGTGCTATGTGTTATACTGCTCTATACTATCCTCCCCTATAGTGCTATGTGTTATACTGCTCTATACTATCCTCCCCTATAGTGCTATGTGTTATACTGCTCTATACTATCCTCCCCTATAGTGCTATGTGTTATACTGCTCTATACTATCCTCCCCTATAGTGCTATGTGTTATACTGCTCTATACTATCCTCCCCTATAGTGCTATGTGTTATACTGCTCTATACTATCCTCCCCTATAGTGCTATGTGTTATACTGCTCTATACTATCCTCCCCTATAGTGCTATGTGTTATACTGCTCTATACTATCCTCCCCTATAGTGCTATGTGTTATACTGCTCTATACTATCCTCTCCTATAGTGCTATGTGGTATACAGCTCTATACTATCCTCCCCTATAGTGGTATGTGTTATACTGCTCTATACTATCCTCCCCTATAGTGCTATGTGTTATACTGCTCTATACTATCCTCCCCTATAGTGCTATGTGTTATACTGCTCTATACTATCCTCCCCTATAGTGCTATGTGTTATACTGCTCTATACTATCCTCCCCTATAGACCTATGTGTTACACTGCTCTATACTATAGTGCAGTGTTATACTGCTCTATACTATCCTCCCCTATAGTGCTATGTGTTATACTGCTCTATGCTACCCTCCCCTATAGTACCATCCTCCCCTCTAGTGCTATGTGTATACTGCTCTATACTATCCTCCCCTATAGTGCTATGCATTATACTGCTCTATACTATCCTCCCCTATAGTGCTACGTGTTATACTGCTCTATACTATCCTCCGCTCTAGTGCTTTGTGTTATACTGCTCTATACTATCCTCCCCTATAGTGCTGTGTGTTATACTGGTCTATACTATCCTCCCCTGTAGTGCTATGTGTTATACTGCTCTATACTATCCTCCCCTATAGTGCTATGTGTTATACTGCTCTATACTATCCTCCCCTATAGTGCTATGCGTTATACTGCTCTATACAATCCTCCTCTATAATGCTATGTGTTATACTGCTCTATACTATCCTCCCCTATAGTGCTATGTGTTATACTGTTCCATACTATCCTCGCCAATAGTGCTATGCGTTATACTGCTCTATACAATCCTCCCCTATAGTGCTATGTGTTATACTGCTCTATACTATCCTCCCCTATAGTGCTATGTGTTATACTGCTCTATACTATCCTCACCTATAGTGCTATGTGTTATACTGCTCTACACTATCCTCCCCTATAGTGCTATGTGTTATACTGCTCTATACTATCCTCCCCTACAGTGCTATGTGTTATACTGCTCTATACTATCCTCCCCTGTAGTGCTATGTGTTATACTGCTCAATACTATCCTCCCCTATAGTGCTATGTGTTATACTGCTCTATACTATTCTCCCCTATAGTGTTATACTGCTCTATACTATCCTCCCCTACAGTGCTATGTGTTATACTGCTCTATACTATCCTCCCCTATAATGCTATGTGTTATACTGTTCTATACTATCCTCCCCTATAGTGCTATGTGTTATACTGCTCTATACTATCCTCCCCTACAGTGCTATGTGTTATACTGCTCTATACTATCCTCCCCTATAGTGCTATGTGTTATACTGCTCTATACTATCCTCCCCTATAGTGCTATGTGTTATACTGCTCTATACTATCCCCCTATAGTACTATGTGTTATACTGCTCTATACTATCCTCCCCTATAGTGCTATGTGTTATACTGCTCTATACTATCCTCCCCTATAGTGCTATGTGTTATACTGCTCTATACTATCCTCCCCTATAGTGCCATTTGTTATACTGCTCTATACTATCCCCCTATAGTGGTATGTGTTATACTGCTCTATATCATCCTCCCCTGTAGTGCTATGTGTTATACTGCTCTATACTATCCTCCCCTATAGTGCTATGTGTTATAATTCTCTATACTATCCTCGCCTATGGTGCTATGTGGTATACTGCTCTATACTATCCTCCCCTATAGTGCTATGTGGTATACTGCTCTATACTATCCCCCTATAGTGCTATGTGTTATACTGCTCTATACTATCCTCCCTTTTAGTGCTATGTGTTATACTGCTCTATACTATCCACCCCTATAGTGCCATGTGTTATATTGCTCTATACTATCCTCCCCTATAGTGCTATGTGTTATACTGCTCTATACTATCCTCCCCTATAGAACTATGTGTTATACTGCTCTACACTATCCTCCCCTATAGTGCTATGCGTTATACTGCTCTATACTATCCTCCCCTATAGTGCTATGTGTTATAATTCTCTATACTATCCTCGACTATGGTGCTATGCGTTATACTGCTCTATAATATCCTCCCCTATAGTGCTATGTGTTATACTGCTCTATACTATCCTCCCCTATAGTGCTATGTGTTATACTGCTCTATACTATCCTCCCCTATAGTGCTATGTGTTATACTGCTCTATACTATCCTCCCCTACAGTGCTATGTGTTATACTGCTCTATACTATCCTCCCCTATAGTGCAATGTGTTATATTGCTCTATACTATCCTCCCCTATAGTGCTATGTGTTATACTGCTCTATACTATCCTCCCCTATAGTGCTATGTGTTATACTGCTCTATACTATCCTCCCCTATAGTGCCATGTGTTATACTGCTCTATACTGTCCTCCCCTATAGTGCTATGTGTTATACTGCTCTATACTGTCCTCCCCTATAGTGCTATGTGTTATAATTCTCTATACTATCCTCGCCTATGGTGCTATGTGTTATACTGCTCTATACTATCCTCCCCTATAGTGCTATGTGTTATACTACTCTATACTATCCTCCCCTATAGTGCTATGTGTTATACTGCTCTATACTATCCTCCCCTATAGTGCTATGTGTTATACTGCTCTATACTATCCTCCCCTATAGTGCTATGTGTTATACTGCTCTATACTATCCTCCCCTATAGTGCTATGTGTTATACTGCTCTATACTATCCTCCCCTATAGTGCTATGTGTTATACTGCTCTATACTATCCTCCCCTATAGTGCTATGTGTTATACTGCTCTATACTATCCTCCCCTATAGTGCTATGTGTTATACTGCTCTATACTATCCTCCCCAATAGTGCTATGTGTTATAATTCTCTATACTATCCTCGCCTATGGTGCTATGTGTTATACTGCTCTATACTATCCTCCCCTATAGTGCTATGTGTTATACTGCTCTATACTATCCTCTCCTATAGTGCTATGTGTTATACTGCTCTATACTATCCTCCCCTATGGTGCCATGTGTTATACTGCTCTATACTATCCTCCCCTATAGTGCCATGTGTTATATTGCTCTATACTATCCTCCCCTATAGTGCTATGTGTTATACTGCTCTATACTATTTTCCCCTATAGTGCTATGTGTTATACTGCTCTATACTATCCTCCCCTATAGTGCTATGTGTTATACTGCTCTATACTATCCTCCCCTATAGTGCTATGTGTTATAATTCTCTATACTATCCTCGCCTATGGTGCTATGTGTTATACTGCTCTATACTATCCTCCCCTATAGTGCTATGTGTTATACTACTCTATACTATCCTCCCCTATAGTGCTATGTGTTATACTGCTCTATACTATCCTCCCCTATAGTGCCATGTTTTATAATGCTCTATGCTATCTTCCCTATAGTGGTATGTGTTATACTGCTCTATACTATCCTCCCCTATAGTGCCATGTGTTATACTGCTCTATACTATCCTCCCTATAGTACCATGTGTTATACTGCTCTATACTATCCTCCCCTATAGTGCTATGTGTTATACTGCTCTATACTATCCTCCCCTATAGTGCCATGTTTTATAATGCTCTATGCTATCTTCCCTATAGTGGTATGTGTTATACTGCTCTATACTATCCTCCCCTATAGTGCCATGTGTTATACTGCTCTATACTATCCTCCCTATAGTACCATGTGTTATACTGCTCTATACTATCCTCCCCTATAGTGCTATGTGTTATACTGCTCTATACTATCCTCCCCTACAGTGCTATGTGTTATACTGCTCTATACTAGCCTCCACTATAGTGCTATGTGTTATACTGCTCTATACTATCCTCCCCTACAGTGCTATGTGTTATACTGCTCTATACTAGCCTCCCCTATAGTGCTATGTGTTATACTGCTCTATACTATCCTCCCCTATAGTGCCATGTGTTATAATGCTCTATGCTATCTTCCCTATAGTGGTATGTGTTATACTGCTCTATACTATCCTCCCCTATAGTGCCATGTGTTATACTGCTCTATACTATCCTCCCTATAGTACCATGTGTTATACTGCTCTATACTATCCTCCCCTATAGTGCTATGTGTTATACTGCTCTATACTATCCTCCCCTATAGTGCTATGCGTTATACTGCTCTATACTATCCTCCCCTGTAGTGCTACGTGGTATACTGCTCTATACTATCCTCCCCTATAGTGCTATGTGTTATACTACTCTATACTATCCTCCCCTATAGTGCCATGTGTTATACTGCTCTATACTATCCTCCCCTATAGTGCTATGTGTTATACTGATCTATACTATCCTCCCCTATAGTGCTATGTGTTATACTGCTCTATACTATCCTCCCCTATAGTGCCATGTGTTATACTGCTCTATACTATCCTCCCCTATAGTGCTATGTGTTATACTGCTCTATACTATCCTCCCCTATAGTGCTATGTGTTATACTGCTGTATACTATCCTCCCCTATAGTGCTATGTGTTATACTGCTCTATACTATCCTCCCCTATAGTGCTATGTGTTATACTGCTCTATACTATCCTCCCCTATAGTGCTATGCGTTATACTGCTCTATACTATCCTCCCCTATAGTGCTATGTGTTATACTGCTCTATACAATCCTCCCCTATAGTGCTATGTGTTATACTGCTCTATACTATTCTCCCCTATAGTGCTATGTGTTATACTGCTCTATACTATTCTCCCCTATAGTGCTATGTGTTATACTGCTCTATACTATCCTCCCCTATAGTGCTATGTGTTATACTGCTCTATACTATCCTCCCCTACAGTGCTATGTGTTATACTGCTCTATACTATCCTCCCCTACAGTGCTATGTGTTATACTGCTCTATACTATCCTCCCCTACAGTGCTATGTGTTATAATTCTCTATACTATCCTCCCCTATAGTGCTATGTGTTATACTGGTCTATACTATCCTCCCGTGTAGTGCTATGTGTTATACTGCTCTATACTATCCTCCCCTATAGTGCTATGTGTTATACTGCTCTATACTATCCTCCCCTATAGTGCTATGTGTTATACTGCTCTATACCATCCTCCCCTATAGTGCTATGTGTATACTGCTCTATACTATCCTCCCCTATAGTGCTATGTGTTATACTGATCTATACTATCCTCCCCTATAGTGCCCTGTGTTATACTGCTCTATACTATCCTCCCTATAGTGCTATGTGTTATACTGCTCTATACTATCCTCCCCTATAGTGCTATGTGTTATACTGCTCTATACTATCCTCCCCTACAGTGCTATGTGTTATACTGCTCTATACTAGCCTCCCCTATAGTGCTATGTGTTATACTGCTCTATACTATCCTCCCCTATAGTGCCATGTGTTATACTGCTCTATACTATCCTCCCCTATAGTGCCATGTGTTATACTGCTCTATACTATCCTCCCCTATAGTGCTATGTGTTATACTGCTCTATACTATCCTCCCCTATAGTGCTACGCGTTATACTGCTCTATACTATCCTCCCCTGTAGTGCTACGTGTTATACTGCTCTATACTATCCTCCCCTATAATGCTATGTGTTATTCTGCTCTATACTATCCTCCCCTATAGTGCTATGTGTTATAATTCTCTATACTATCCTCCCCTCTAGTGCTATGTGTATACTGCTCTATACTATCCTCCCCTATAGTGCTATGTTATACTGCTCTATACTATCCTCCCCTACAGTGTTATGTGTTATACTGCTCTATACTATCCTCCCCTTTAGTGCTATGTGTTATACTGCTCTATACTATCCTCCCCTATAGTGCTATGTGTTATACTGCTCTATACTATCCTCCCCTATAGTGCTATGTGTTATACTGCTCTATACTATCCTCCCCTACAGTGCTATGTGTTATACTGCTCTATACTATCCTCCCCTATAGTGCTATGCGTTATACTGCTCTTTACTATCCTCCCCTATAGTGCTATGTGTTATACTGCTCTATACTGTCCTCCCCTATAGTGCTATGTGTTATACTGCTCTATACTATCCTCCCCTATAGTGCTATGCGTTATACTGCTCTATACAATCCTCCCCTATAGTGCAATGTGTTATACTGCTCTATACTATCCTCCCCTATAGTGCTATGTGTTATACTGATCTATACTATCCTCCCCTATAGTGCTATGTGTTATACTGCTCTATACTGTACTCCCCTATAGTGCTATGTGTTATACTGCTCTATACTATCCTCCCCTATAGTGGTATGTGTTATACTGCTCTATACTGTACTCCCCTATAGTGCTATGTGTTATACTGCTCTATACTATCCTCCCCTATAGTGGTATGTGTTATACTGCTCTATACTGTACTCCCCTATAGTGCTATGTGTTATACTGCTCTATACTATCCTCCCCTATAGTGCCATGTGTTATACTGCTCTATACTATCCTCCCTATAGTACCATGTGTTATACTGCTCTATACTATCCTCCCCTATAGTGCCATGTGTTATACTGCTCTATACTATCCTCCCCTATAGTGCTATGTGTTATACTGTTCCATACTATCCTCCCCTATAGTGCTATGTGTTATACTGCTCTATACTATCCTCCCCTATAGTGCTATGTGGTATACTGCTCTATACTATCCCCCCTATAGTGGTATGTGTTATACTGCTCTATACTATCCTCCCCTATAGTGCTATGTGTTATACTGCTCTATACTATCCTCCCCTATAGTGCTATGTGTTATACTGCTCTATACTATCCTCCCCTATAGTGCTATGTGTTATACTGCTCTATACTATCCTCCCCTATAGTGCTATCTGTTATACTGCTCTATGCTACCCTCCCCTATAGTACCATCCTCCCCTCTAGTGCTATGTGTATACTGCTCTATACTATCCTCCCCTATAGTGCTATGCATTATACTGCTCTATACTATCCTCCCCTATAGTGCTACGTGTTATACTGCTCTATACTATCCTCCGCTCTAGTGCTTTGTGTTATACTGCTCTATACTATCCTCCCCTATAGTGCTGTGTGTTATACTGGTCTATACTATCCTCCCCTGTAGTGCTATGTGTTATACTGCTCTATACTATCCTCCCCTATAGTGCTATGTGTTATACTGCTCTATACTATCCTCCCCTATAGTGCTATGCGTTATACTGCTCTATACAATCCTCCTCTATAATGCTATGTGTTATACTGCTCTATACTATCCTCCCCTATAGTGCTATGTGTTATACTGTTCCATACTATCCTCGCCAATAGTGCTATGCGTTATACTGCTCTATACAATCCTCCCCTATAGTGCTATGTGTTATACTGCTCTATACTATCCTCCCCTATAGTGCTATGTGTTATACTGCTCTATACTATCCTCACCTATAGTGCTATGTGTTATACTGCTCTACACTATCCTCCCCTATAGTGCTATGTGTTATACTGCTCTATACTATCCTCCCCTACAGTGCTATGTGTTATACTGCTCTATACTATCCTCCCCTGTAGTGCTATGTGTTATACTGCTCAATACTATCCTCCCCTATAGTGCTATGTGTTATACTGCTCTATACTATTCTCCCCTATAGTGTTATACTGCTCTATACTATCCTCCCCTACAGTGCTATGTGTTATACTGCTCTATACTATCCTCCCCTATAATGCTATGTGTTATACTGTTCTATACTATCCTCCCCTATAGTGCTATGTGTTATACTGCTCTATACTATCCTCCCCTACAGTGCTATGTGTTATACTGCTCTATACTATCCTCCCCTATAGTGCTATGTGTTATACTGCTCTATACTATCCCCCTATAGTACTATGTGTTATACTGCTCTATACTATCCTCCCCTATAGTGCTATGTGTTATACTGCTCTATACTATCCTCCCCTGTAGTGCTATGTGTTATACTGCTCAATACTATCCTCCCCTATAGTGCTATGTGTTATACTGCTCTATACTATTCTCCCCTATAGTGTTATACTGCTCTATACTATCCTCCCCTACAGTGCTATGTGTTATACTGCTCTATACTATCCTCCCCTATAATGCTATGTGTTATACTGTTCTATACTATCCTCCCCTATAGTGCTATGTGTTATACTGCTCTATACTATCCTCCCCTATAGTGCTATGTGTTATACTGCTCTATACTATCCTCCCCTATAGTGCTATGTGTTATACTGCTCTATACTATCCCCCTATAGTACTATGTGTTATACTGCTCTATACTATCCTCCCCTATAGTGCTATGTGTTATACTGCTCTATACTATCCTCCCCTATAGTGCTATGTGTTATACTGCTCTATACTATCCTCCCCTATAGTGCCATTTGTTATACTGCTCTATACTATCCCCCTATAGTGGTATGTGTTATACTGCTCTATATCATCCTCCCCTGTAGTGCTATGTGTTATACTGCTCTATACTATCCTCCCCTATAGTGCTATGTGTTATAATTCTCTATACTATCCTCGCCTATGGTGCTATGTGGTATACTGCTCTATACTATCCTCCCCTATAGTGCTATGTGGTATACTGCTCTATACTATCCCCCCTATAGTGCTATGTGTTATACTGCTCTATACTATCCTCCCTTTTAGTGCTATGTGTTATACTGCTCTATACTATCCACCCCTATAGTGCCATGTGTTATATTGCTCTATACTATCCTCCCCTATAGTGCTATGTGTTATACTGCTCTATACTATCCTCCCCTATAGAACTATGTGTTATACTGCTCTACACTATCCTCCCCTATAGTGCTATGCGTTATACTGCTCTATACTATCCTCCCCTATAGTGCTATGTGTTATAATTCTCTATACTATCCTCGCCTATGGTGCTATGCGTTATACTGCTCTATAATATCCTCCCCTATAGTGCTATGTGTTATACTGCTCTATACTATCCTCCCCTATAGTGCTATGTGTTATACTGCTCTATACTATCCTCCCCTATAGTGCTATGTGTTATACTGCTCTATACTATCCTCCCCTACAGTGCTATGTGTTATACTGCTCTATACTATCCTCCCCTATAGTGCCATGTGTTATATTGCTCTATACTATCCTCCCCTATAGTGCTATGTGTTATACTGCTCTATACTATTCTCCCCTATAGTGCTATGTGTTATACTGCTCTATACTATCCTCCCCTATAGTGCCATGTGTTATACTGCTCTATACTATCCTCCCCTATAGTGCTATGTGTTATACTGCTCTATACTGTCCTCCCCTATAGTGCTATGTGTTATAATTCTCTATACTATCCTCGCCTATGGTGCTATGTGTTATACTGCTCTATACTATCCTCCCCTATAGTGCTATGTGTTATACTACTCTATACTATCCTCCCCTATAGTGCTATGTGTTATACTGCTCTATACTATCCTCCCCTATAGTGCTATGTGTTATACTGCTCTATACTATCCTCCCCTATAGTGCTATGTGTTATACTGCTCTATACTATCCTCCCCTATAGTGCTATGTGTTATACTGCTCTATACTATCCTCCCCTATGGTGCTATGTGTTATACTGCTCTATACTATCCTCCCCTATAGTGCTATGTGTTATACTGCTCTATACTATCCTCCCCAATAGTGCTATGTGTTATAATTCTCTATACTATCCTCGCCTATGGTGCTATGTGTTATACTGCTCTATACTATCCTCCCCTATAGTGCTATGTGTTATACTGCTCTATACTATCCTCTCCTATAGTGCTATGTGTTATACTGCTCTATACTATCCTCCCCTATGGTGCCATGTGTTATACTGCTCTATACTATCCTCCCCTATAGTGCCATGTGTTATACTGCTCTATACTATCCTCCCCTATAGTGCTATGTGTTATACTGCTCTATACTATTTTCCCCTATAGTGCTATGTGTTATACTGCTCTATACTATCCTCCCCTATAGTGCTATGTGTTATACTGCTTTATACTATCCTCCCCTATAGTGCTATGTGTTATAATTCTCTATACTATCCTCGCCTATGGTGCTATGTGTTATACTGCTCTATACTATCCTCCCCTATAGTGCTATGTGTTATACTACTCTATACTATCCTCCCCTATAGTGCTATGTTTTATACTGCTCTATACTATCCCCCCTATAGTGCTATGTGTTATACTGCTCTATACTATCCTCCCCTATAGACCTATGTGTTATACTGCTCTATACTATCCTCCCCTATAGTGCTATGCGTTATACTGCTCTATACTATCCTCCCCTATAGTGCTATGTGTTATACTGCTCTATACTATCCTCCCCTATAGTGCCATGTGTTATACTGCTCTATACTATCCTCCCTATAGTGCTATGTGTTATACTGCTCTATACTATCCTCCCCTATAGTGCCATGTTTTATAATGCTCTATGCTATCTTCCCTATAGTGGTATGTGTTATACTGCTCTATACTATCCTCCCCTATAGTGCCATGTGTTATACTGCTCTATACTATCCTCCCTATAGTACCATGTGTTATACTGCTCTATACTATCCTCCCCTATAGTGCTATGTGTTATACTGCTCTATACTATCCTCCCCTACAGTGCTATGTGTTATACTGCTCTATACTAGCCTCCACTATAGTGCTATGTGTTATACTGCTCTATACTATCCTCCCCTACAGTGCTATGTGTTATACTGCTCTATACTAGCCTCCCCTATAGTGCTATGTGTTATACTGCTCTATACTATCCTCCCCTATAGTGCCATGTGTTATAATGCTCTATGCTATCTTCCCTATAGTGGTATGTGTTATACTGCTCTATACTATCCTCCCCTATAGTGCCATGTGTTATACTGCTCTATACTATCCTCCCTATAGTACCATGTGTTATACTGCTCTATACTATCCTCCCCTATAGTGCTATGTGTTATACTGCTCTATACTATCCTCCCCTATAGTGCTATGCGTTATACTGCTCTATACTATCCTCCCCTGTAGTGCTACGTGGTATACTGCTCTATACTATCCTCCCCTATAGTGCTATGTGTTATACTACTCTATACTATCCTCCCCTATAGTGCCATGTGTTATACTGCTCTATACTATCCTCCCCTATAGTGCTATGTGTTATACTGATCTATACTATCCTCCCCTATAGTGCTATGTGTTATACTGCTCTATACTATCCTCCCCTATAGTGCCATGTGTTATACTGCTCTATACTATCCTCCCCTATAGTGCTATGTGTTATACTGCTCTATACTATCCTCCCCTATAGTGCTATGTGTTATACTGCTGTATACTATCCTCCCCTATAGTGCTATGTGTTATACTGCTCTATACTATCCTCCCCTATAGTGCTATGTGTTATACTGCTCTATACTATCCTCCCCTATAGTGCTATGCGTTATACTGCTCTATACTATCCTCCCCTATAGTGCTATGTGTTATACTGCTCTATACAATCCTCCCCTATAGTGCTATGTGTTATACTGCTCTATACTATTCTCCCCTATAGTGCTATGTGTTATACTGCTCTATACTATTCTCCCCTATAGTGCTATGTGTTATACTGCTCTATACTATCCTCCCCTATAGTGCTATGTGTTATACTGCTCTATACTATCCTCCCCTACAGTGCTATGTGTTATACTGCTCTATACTATCCTCCCCTACAGTGCTATGTGTTATACTGCTCTATGCTATCCTCCCCTACAGTGCTATGTGTTATAATTCTCTATACTATCCTCCCCTATAGTGCTATGTGTTATACTGGTCTATACTATCCTCCCGTGTAGTGCTATGTGTTATACTGCTCTATACTATCCTCCCCTATAGTGCTATGTGTTATACTGCTCTATACTATCCTCCCCTATAGTGCTATGTGTTATACTGCTCTATACCATCCTCCCCTATAGTGCTATGTGTATACTGCTCTATACTATCCTCCCCTATAGTGCTATGTGTTATACTGATCTATACTATCCTCCCCTATAGTGCCCTGTGTTATACTGCTCTATACTATCCTCCCTATAGTGCTATGTGTTATACTGCTCTATACTATCCTCCCCTATAGTGCTATGTGTTATACTGCTCTATACTATCCTCCCCTACAGTGCTATGTGTTATACTGCTCTATACTATCCTCCCCTATAGTGCCATGTGTTATACTGCTCTATACTATCCTCCCCTATAGTGCCATGTGTTATACTGCTCTATACTATCTTCCCTATAGTGGTATGTGTTATACTGCTCTATACTGTACTCCCCTATAGTGCTATGTGTTATACTGCTCTATACTATCCTCCCCTATAGTGCCATGTGTTATACTGCTCTATACTATCCTCCCTATAGTACCATGTGTTATACTGCTCTATACTATCCTCCCCTATAGTGCTATGTGTTATACTGCTCTATACTATCCTCCCCTATAGTGCTACGCGTTATACTGCTCTATACTATCCTCCCCTGTAGTGCTACGTGTTATACTGCTCTATACTATCCTCCCCTATAATGCTATGTGTTATTCTGCTCTATACTATCCTCCCCTATAGTGCTATGTGTTATAATTCTCTATACTATCCTCCCCTCTAGTGCTATGTGTATACTGCTCTATACTATCCTCCCCTATAATGCTATGTGTTATTCTGCTCTATACTATCCTCCCCTCTAGTGCTATGTGTATACTGCTCTATACTATCCTCCCCTATAGTGCTATGTTATACTGCTCTATACTATCCTCCCCTACAGTGTTATGTGTTATACTGCTCTATACTATCCTCCCCTTTAGTGCTATGTGTTATACTGCTCTATACTATCCTCCCCTATAGTGCTATGTGTTATACTGCTCTATACTATCCTCCCCTATAGTGCTATGTGTTATACTGCTCTATACTATCCTCCCCTACAGTGCTATGTGTTATACTGCTCTATACTATCCTCCCCTATAGTGCTATGCGTTATACTGCTCTTTACTATCCTCCCCTATAGTGCTATGTGTTATACTGCTCTATACTGTCCTCCCCTATAGTGCTATGTGTTATACTGCTCTATACTATCCTCCCCTATAGTGCTATGCGTTATACTGCTCTATACAATCCTCCCCTATAGTGCAATGTGTTATACTGCTCTATACTATCCTCCCCTATAGTGCTATGTGTTATACTGATCTATACTATCCTCCCCTATAGTGCTATGTGTTATACTGCTCTATACTATCCTCCCCTATAGTGCTATGTGTTATACTGATCTATACTATCCTCCCCTATAGTGCCATGTGTTATACTGCTCTATACTATCCTTCCTATAGTGCTATGTGTTATACTGCTCTATATTATCCTCCCTATAGTGCTATGTGTTATACTGCTCTATACTATCCTCCCCTATAGTGCTATGTGTTATACTGCTCTATACTATCCTCCCCATGTGTTATACTGCTATACTATCTCTATAATTTCCGGTCCCATATATTGTTCAGTCCTTATATCCGTGTCCCCTGTAGTATCCGGTCCTGTACTGCTCTATAATGTTATGTCCCCCCCCCTCTCCCCCCCGCTCTCCATGTATAATGTGGATATAATCTCCGCACGGCTCTGGATGGAGTCCGCGCTCCGAGATGTAATAATCTGCGCTGAGATCTCCGCTGGGACATCAATGAAATCTGCAATTAATGAATGTAAATTCTTCTTCCTTGTCATATTTTCTACGATGGAAGATGAGAAGTGGAGGATGGCGGAATTATATTATCTAATGCAGGGAGCAAAGGGCACCTGGGATTGCTGTGTAGCTGAGCGCATCAGATGTAGCAGAGCCGAGTGTAGCAGAGCAGAGTGGTTTAGATGTAGCAGAGCTGAGCGCATCAGATGTAGCAGAGAGGAGTATTTGTCAGCTGAATGTAGTAGAGCAGAAGGGTTCAGATGTAGCAGAGCGGAGTGTAGCAGAGCAAAGTGGTTCAGATGTAGCAGAGCTACAGTGTAGTAGAGCAGAGTGGTTCAGATGTAGCAGAGCCGAGTGTAGTAGAGCAGAGTGGTTTAGATGTAGCAGAGCTGAGTGTAGCAGAGCAGAGTGGTTTAGATGTAGCAGAGCTGAGTGTAGTAGAGCAGAGTGGTTTAGATGTAGCAGAGCTGAGCGCATCAGATGTAGCAGAGCTGAGTGTAGTATAGCAGAGAGGTTCAAATGTAGCAGAGCTGAGTGTAGTAGAGCAGAGTGGTTTAGATGTAGTAGAGCAGAGTGGTTTAGATGTAGTAGAGCAGAGTGGTTTAGATGTAGCAGAGCAGAGTGTAGCAGAGCAGAGTGGTTTAGACGTAGCAGGGCTGAGCGCATCAGATGTAGCAGAGCTGAGTGTAGTAGAGCAGAGTGGTTTAGATGTAGCAGAGCTGAGTGTAGTAGAGCAGAGTGGTTTAGATGTAGCAGTGCTGAGCGCATCAGATGTAGCAGAGCTGAGTGTAGTAGGGCAGAGTGGTTTAGAAGTAGCAGAGCTGAGTGTAGTATAGCAGAGAGGTTCAAATGTAGCAGGGCTGAGTGTAGTAGAGCAGAGTGGTTTAGATGTAGTAGAGCAGAGTGGTTTAGATGTAGCAGAGCTGAGCGCATCAGATGTAGCAGAGAGGAGTATTTGTTAGCTGAGTGTAACAGATGTAACAGTGTAGGGGAGCAGAGAGGTTTAGATGCAGCAGATCTGAGCGCATCAGATGCAGCAGAGCTGAGTGTAGTAGAGTCGAGTGGTTCGATGTAGCAGGAATGAGCGCATTAGATGCAGCAGAGCTGAGTGTAGTAGAGAAGAGTGGTTCAGATGTAGCAGAGCTGAGTGTATCAGTGGTAGCAAAGATGAGTATTTGTGAGCTGAATGTACCAGATGTAGCAGAGCTGAGTGTCTCAGATGGAGCAGAGCTGAGTATTTGTGAGCTGAGTATCAGATGTAGCAGCACTGAGTGTATATGACATATAGGGCAGAGAATTTTGTATCTAGGGACCCCCACACTCTATAATTGCCCCCTCCTGTGGTACACTACAGTACACTGCCTCCGAGCCTCCCCCCTTATAATGCCCCCCTTATAGAGCCAGTACACTAGTAATGTCCCCCATATACACAGAGTCATCTGGTTCTGAAAAACAAGAAGTGAAGAGAGACAAAATCCTGCGCTCGCCCCGGCTCCGCTAAGTTACTGAAAACCACTCACAAATTTTCCAGCCGGATATTGATCCCCGGGAGATGAGTCGGGAGAAATTAGCATTTAGCTCAATCTCGATGATCTTCTACTGAGCCGCCTGGAAAGGGCAGAGATCGACTGCATCTCTGCAAATGCTACAGGGATCACCCTAAAGCCCCAGGAAGTTTTCTTAAAGGGGGTGTTCACTGATGTAGTTGTTTGTTTCAATGTGCGCAACATAAAAAGTGGCAAATTTTGGTCTAATATAATAATCCCATTACGTCTTCTATGCCTGTCCTCTATGGTGTCCTGTACAGTCACATCAGCAGCCATGGCAGATCACTCTGTGCCATACAGAACCATCCTAAGGAGACTTCTGCTCCAGCACACAATGGGGGCCATTTACTAAGGGCCCGATTCGCGTTTTCCCGATGTGTTACCCGAATATTTCCGATTTGCGCCGATTCTCCCTGAATTGCCCCAGGGTTTTGGCGCACGCGATCGGATTTTGGTGCATCGCTGCTGGCATGCACGCGACGGAAATGGGGGACGTGGCCAAACGAAAACCCGACGGATTCGGAAAAACCGCCGCATTTAAAACAAAAAATCTGTCGCGGAGCTTGCACTTACCTTCACTCAGCCCAAGCCCGTGAACTCCAGCGCGTTCCAATGCTTTTCAGCGCAGCAGCGCCACCTGGTGGACGGCGGAGGAACTACCTTAATAAATCCCGTCCGGACCCGAATCCACGGCACAGAACGCGCCGCTGGATCGCGAATGGACCTGGTAAGTAAATCTGCCCCAATGTATGACACAGGTGACGACACTGGGGGAAGTTATAAGATGCAGGAAAATCCACTGAGCTTTCTACTCTACAAGCATGGAACAACCACTAAGCTCTTAACCTGCAGCTCCACAAGCAACTCAGCCATGTACTTACAGTTTCACTAGAAAGGTACAGTCAGTGAGTTGCAACATCCCCCACCGGGGCCTAGCCTTTTCTCGGGGCCTGGAGACAGCCGGGGCCCGCAGTACCTGAGTGGCTGGCGGTTGCGGCCTAAGCACGCTTGTGTCACGGTGCTTGGTATGGGGAACCGGAGGGCTGTCCTACAGCCTGGCAGGTCTCCAGCAGGGTGGTGTTGGCAAGAAAAGATGAGGGAGAGGCTGCTATAGCGGATCTCCCTGGGGCAACCCCTTAATGTCCCGAGTGTGAGTCTCTGGGTGATGGACGGGGTGCCGGTGATGATGGTAGTTGTAGTAGCAGGGACCAGACGGAGGCAGAGGTTGAACAAAACAACTTACAGTTCTTTATTGGAACCGCAGGAACTTCAGCAACATGCCGTGAACAAAGTGGTGGAGTGCTGGAGAGGTACTTGGAGGGAGCCGCAGGAGTAGAGCACCAGCCTGGATGCAGATGGCAGGCTGGGCGGTAGCTGTGTCCTAGTAGGATGCTTCAGCTTGTTCTCAGGGGCTTCAGGTATCACCCTTAAAGGTAGGATGATACCCCTTTTCTCACTACACTAACTCCTAGTTCCACTCTTCAGAGGCAGGGGCTAGGCTCTTCCTGCTCTGGTCTGGTGTGCTAAGGGTACAGACTCCTAAGAGCCTGTACTGGAGAGACTCCAGTCTCCCCCTGAGCTACAGCTCAGCTAACTACTAACTCCTCACATTCCTAAGTCCTAAGACTCAAGTCCCCAGAACATTCTGGGCCAGGGGTTTTATCATCTCCCCTTGGTCAGGTGGTGGCTGCTCCTCCAATTACCTCTCAGCTTACAGAGACAGGATGCAATACATGTGATTGGTTACTAGACTCTTACATCACACAGAACAATTAACTTCTGCCTTGCCAGGCAGGATTAACCACTGCAATGTCCCCTGTGTCCTATCAGAACCATGTTGTGTAGTGTAATTACATGCAGGTGGGACGTATTCGCAAACACTACCTCGCCATTGCATCGGCGAGGGTGTTGCATACCCCGGGGGCAATTGAAAGAGCCGCCCTTGGCTCGACTATAGATGTTTTGGGGCACAGAGGGGGCTAAGGGCACTTCTAGGAAGTGCAGGCTATGTAAAGGTGTAGGGACAAACCGCCCATGGTCCTGGAGACAGGCACCTGGGTTGGTGTCGGACTAAGACACATATATGTAGATGCGAAGTAAGACAGTTGGTTGCTAACGCCATTAAACCGAACTGTACAGTAGGAAAGGTGTGGTGTCATGTCCTGTAATCCACTCCTTGCACCAAGGCCTGTATATTTGTTATGTAAACACTTCTTCCCTGGCGACAATTATATAATGTGTATATCTGCATTGCATTAGCATATGCGACACGAGTACCTCCTGACGTCCTTACCCATAGTATGAGTGGCATCCAGGTGCTATCTTTGTAACACCCCCGGTCCCCTAAAGACCCGCAGTTTACGGAATACCCCCATGTGCAAACCTCGGTTTGGGGATAAGGTAACAGTCAGTGTTTCACACAAAAAGACGGTCCGACACAGCCACACTACAACCTGGAAAGCCTAAGACAGGGTTAATGCAAACTACTGGCATATAGACAGGGTACAAGCATATTGTAAGCTCACATTGGCTTAGGAGCTCAATGGGTACACATCTTAAACGTTGCAAACGTTACATAGGAAGTTAGGCTACTCAGGGTAGCACGGTAGCAAATGTCTCTTTTCCTGCAAAGAAAAGGCATGGAAGTGCAAACATAATGTCCATACCTAAGAGGGAAGGCATTAAGTGCAAAATAGTAATAAATTACATGGCAACTTTTCCTCAAAATTGGCAACAGTCTCTCAGAAGGTCTCCAATAGGAAAGTCCATCTTCTGGGCACAGCCCTTGATGTGGGGAAAAGTGCAATAAAGTTGCAAAGGGTCTCCTCTATTTGGAGAGGGACAGAGTCCTTTGAAGAAATCTCTTGACTGAGATAAATAAGGGTAAGAGTCTCAGGAAAGTCTCTGGCTCTTTGGGGAAAGGGCAGAAATATACAGTATGTACACTGGACAAAGTACCTGAAGAGGACTTTCAGCCCATCAGGGTTTACTCGGCATCGCTGAGTTCAGCAAAGACAGGATCCGGCTCCAGCAGGGAATCCTGTACATCCTCAGCAGGAGTGGGTTCCGGCTGGGGACACCCGGTGGCAGTAGCGGGTACTGCAGGTGCAGCAACATCCTCCTGACTTTCAGGGGGAGGAGCGCTGTCGCCCGGGATGTCGGCTGTTCCAGCCGGGGGCTCAACTGAGCCAGGGACCACAGAGGGGTCCAGCAGTACATAAATAGGGACCTGCGGCAGCGTCGCAGCCCCTTCCAGCTCCGGTTCTTCCGGGGCCGGGTCATCACCCCATTGGTAACCGGCAAGGGGAGATGTGGGCCTAGACGGAACCTCCGGACAAGGCTCGCTAGCCGGGATGTCTTCTCCCACAGAAGAGCCACGGGACCTGGCAATGCTCCCGGCAGGGGAGACGGTGGGGGTGGCGCCCTGGATCATGCCCGGCCCATGGATGGCAATGGGACCCGTACTCACGATTACCGTGGATGGGGCATTCACGTGGGTCACCGCCCGGGGACTCGCAGCCGAGGAAGAAGAGGTGTTCGGGGATTCCGGCCACTCGTCGTCCTCATACCAGTCGTCGTGCGGGAAGTAGCGGTCCTCATCGGAGTCGGGGATCCGGATCACACCAGCCGCCCAGGGTCCTCGGGGCCCCTCTTGCAGGGAGAATTTAATGCACTCGCCTGGCTTCAGGTTGTGCTGGCTCTCCGGCAGATCAGGCCTCTTGACAGACCGGCGGGGTATAAATACTTCCCGTCCGGTGTAGTCCTGGGTGGCGAAGCCATAGCCACGCTGCTTATCGAAGAACCGGACCATGCCGGTGGTGCGGTTCTTTTCCACCCAGGCTCCAGCTGTAGACCGGCCGGCCATGTAGCGTTGGGCCTCCTTCTCGCGGCGCCGCTGCTCCGAGACAGCGTCCCGGAGTCGCTGGCGGGCGGCCTCACCTCGGCCTCGAGGCTTCGGAGGTGCCGGTGCTGGGGCTCGTGGCTCCGGTGCAGGCTCGGATCTCCGTGTTGGTCGGGTAGGTGCCGGAACAGGAGCAGGAGCAGCCGGAGGATCAGGAACCGTCTCAGCAGGGCTAGCAGGCCGAACAGCAGGGACAGTAGGCCTTGGAGCAGGTGGCACAGCAGCAGTAGGCCCAGGCGCTGGCTCGACAGGAGTCGGGGCCTCCCCACGTGGGGCCTCCCCACGTGGCGCCTCCACGTGGGCCTGCGGTACCGGTATGGTAACCGGGATAGGTACGAGGAACCGCCCGGGTGGTACTTGGTACTCCGTCACCGTCTGGACGTACCTCCGGGTGACGAATGCTCGGGTCAGTCCTCGATGCAGCCGGTGCCCAGCAAAGGGCCTCCGGACCGGCTGCGCAGAGACCACCACCATGGTCTCCAGTACTTCATAGAACTCAGGCCGCTCCACAGGAGGGAAGGGCGGAGGACCCCACATGATGCTGTCCTCACTGTCCAAAATCCACTCGAGTTCTGGCGTTTCTCTAAGGCGGGGCAGGAAGTCCGCCTCTAGCCAGTAGGAGGAGTCCAAGTCCTTCCCGCCAAGAGCTGTGGCGGGCTCTAATTTTTCCTGCGCCACAGGAGGCGGGGTTCGCGCCATTCGCGCGTGGGTGGAGCTTGATGCGTCATCTGGGTTTCCCGCCAGTGAAGGTTTTGGCGGGCTTGAATTATTTGCTGCGCCACAGTTTCTGAGGTAAAAATCTTCAGGCACGGCAGCGCCGGATGTAGCAGAGCTGGTACAGTTCTTGCAAGGATTAACCTCTTGAGTGCTGGAGCGGCGCTCGACAGCACGTGGCAGCATTAACACAGTTCAATCCAGAAGCACACAAATACTTGGGCCTAAACCCGGATGGCAGCAGGGTTAGGCAGCACAGTCTTTTTAATAAAGGAAAGTCTTTAATGCCATAATAAGGCACAGAAGTATTGATCCTGTTCGTGACGCCACTTGCAACATCCCCCACCGGGGCCTAGCCTTTTCTCGGGGCCTGGAGACAGCCTGGGCCCGCAGTACCTGAGTGGCTGGCGGTTGCGGCCTAAGCACGCTTGTGTCACGGTGCTTGGTATGGGGAACCGGAGGGCTGTCCTACAGCCTGGCAGG
Organism: Engystomops pustulosus; assembly: GCF_040894005.1. NCBI lineage: Eukaryota > Metazoa > Chordata > Amphibia > Anura > Leptodactylidae > Engystomops > Engystomops pustulosus. The sequence goes on from NC_092418.1 coordinate 14,288,479, forward strand.
TCTCCAGCAGGGTGGTGTTGGCAAGAAAAGATGAGGGAGAGGCTGCTATAGCGGATCTCCCTGGGGCAACCCCTTAATGTCCCGAGTGTGAGTCTCTGGGTGATGGACGGGGTGCCGGTGATGATGGTAGTTGTAGTAGCAGGGACCAGACGGAGGCAGAGGTTGAACAAAACAACTTACAGTTCTTTATTGGAACCGCAGGAACTTCAGCAACATGCCGTGAACAAAGTGGTGGAGTGCTGGAGAGGTACTTGGAGGTAGCCGCAGGAGTAGAGCACCAGCCTGGATGCAGATGGCAGGCTGGGCGGTAGCTGTGTCCTTGTAGGATGCTTCAGCTTGTTCTCAGGGGCTTCAGGTATCACCCTTAAAGGTAGGATGATACCCCTTTCCTCACTACACTAACTCCTAGTTCCACTCTTCAGAGGCAGGGGCTAGGCTCTTCCTGCTCTGGTCTGGTGTGCTAAGGGTACAGACTCCTAAGAGCCTGTACTGGAGAGACTCCAGTCTCCCCCTGAGCTACAGCTCAGCTAACTACTAACTCCTCACATTCCTAAGTCCTAAGACTCAAGTCCCCAGAACATTCTGGGCCAGGGGTTTTATCATCTCCCCTTGGTCAGGTGGTGGCTGCTCCTCCAATTACCTCTCAGCTTACAGAGACAGGATGCAATACATGTGATTGGTTACTAGACTCTTACATCACACAGAACAATTAACTTCTGCCTTGCCAGGCAGGATTAACCACTGCAATGTCCCCTGTGTCCTATCAGAACCATGTTGTGTAGTGTAATTACATGCAGGTGGGACGTATTCGCAAACACTACCTCGCCATTGCATCGGCGAGGGTGTTGCAGAGTCCTGTACTTTACTGAGCTGTGAACTTACAGCTAAAAAGCAGTGAACACCGTGTGAACTCTGAACTTGTATCTCTACAAGCAGGGTGCACCCACTGAGCTCTGAACCTGCATGTTCAAAAGCAGGGAACTCAGAACTTCTGCTCCTCAAGCAGTATGCAAAAACGTTTTCCAAGGTGTTAAATGGAAAACAATACCTCCTTTTGCAACCTTGAAAGGCAGCCCCCTAACACCAAGTATGACCTAGAACAGTGAAGGCTAACCTATGGCACTGGTGCCAGAGGTGGCACTCAGAGCCCTTTCTGTGGGCACTCAGGCCATCACCAGAGATGAGTGATGGGTGGGGGAGCTCAGAGGGGCTACTGAGGAATCCCTAGTGAATCACTCAAGTGATTGAAAAGAAAAGTACAACTAGTGATTGCTTATTAAATTGTAAATTTATTTACAAAGTTAACACAAAGGTACAGTCTTCGCTGTCAAGATGTGGAATTCCACGGCAGGGATGACCAATCTACAAATAAAAGAGATGAATGGGGAGTCAGAGAGTGGGCCTGGGCTGTCCTCTGTTAGACAAATGATATAATTAATAAAAGAGAACTCACCTCAGGAGTGAAATACTGCTTCGGACTCCCACTAAGGGCATATGTGTGACTCCTGAAAGATGGTGTCGAAAACACCGGTGTTCCAGTATGCGGTAGAGGCCGTTTATGGGTATGGGGGTATAACCCCGTAGGAAGTACACACAGAAATGCACAGAAAAAGAATAGGGTGGTGGAGAGAAATTGTCCAGTAGGATTAAGGGTATGTAAGACTCAAAGGTCGTGTAGTAGTACCCTACAAAAATCCCTATTGTGGACTATAGAACTATCGCACCCTAAAGGCCTAGCCTCGGAACTGGGGTCCTTTTTAACCGCAGTCCCGACTGGAACCTGACCCTGCAATAGCTGGCCCTGTTATTGGCCTATTAACAGCAGGTTGCGTCAGGTAAAGCGTCAGAGGGGAGTCAGTATAACATCAATTCTGACCCCCTATAGTCTAGAGAAAGTGTGTCATGGCTGAGATCTGAATCCCATGTCCCATGTCCCGACAAGACTTGTTTCGCCCTATGGGCTCATCAGGGGATTGCTGGGTTCATGCAGAAGATACAGCCTGCAATTAGGTAATAGGAAATGCATGTAGTGTGAGACCCTCATAGACTATAAAAATACAAGTTCAATGCAAGTTAAATGCTCTTACCTTGTCCCTTGTAGGGGCAAGTGCTTGATAGCCAGGCAGAGGATGGCTGGTGAGGTGTGTAACCTCACGGTAGAAGCCAGGAGGACCAGTGGGTTCTCTGGGGTGGTTGCTGGTGCCGCGGCTTTTCAAGAGCACACACCGTGACGTCAGCTTGTGCAGGGACCGCCCACTTAGAGCCGCCCACTCTGGTGAGCCAATCGGGGAGGAGACTCCCAGAATTGTGCCGTGTGCGGCGCATGCGCACGCGATGGGAACACGCCGGCTAAAAGTGTCCGCGTGTGGCCGCGCCAGAATTGTGTCGCGGCCGACGTGCGCGCGCGACCGGTAAAATACCGGAAGTCACGCGCACGCTCCCAGCGCGTGCGCACTACCTAACAGGGAGGCGCCCGAAGAGGCGCGGTATCAGCCAGGGGGAGGGCCGAGTCTGCTGGTAGCGGGGCGGGGTTAGAGGGTGGGCACAGTGACGGTAGTCGGCTGCAAATTAACTCTTGATGTGTGGTGGCCGTTAAAGCTCACCCACGTAATAATGAGGACCCATCCAGGATATGATAATCCAATCTGGGTCTGGATAAACAGAAGAAAAGGAGGGGGGGGGGATTTAAAGGCAGAGACAAACATCGTATGTGAAGGACAGAGGACCAGTGTTAACGAGGATGGGTAATAATTTACAGAAAACAGGCGAAACTTAATTGTTCATTTAGACCCAGTGGAGATTCAGTTTTCAGTTTGAAAATCCACCGTGTCTCTTTCTGTCTGAGGAGGCGATCCCAGTCACCTCCTCTTTCGGGGGGTCTTATCAGGTCGATACCAGTGAAGAATAAACCTGTGGAATTACCCTGGTGTTCGTCGTGTATGTGTCTTGCCAGGGGTTTATCCCGATTATGCTTAATGTCACCAAGGTGTTCGCCTACCCTCCTACGAAATTCACGGAACGTTTTACCAATGTATTGTTTACCACAGTGGCACGTGGCCAAGTAGATAACTCCACTGGACTTGCAGTTAATGAAGTGGTTTATGTTGTAAGTGAACCCTGTGGTCTTGCTAGTGAATTGCTTACAACTCTTCATCACCTTACAAGCTACACAACCACTACAACGATAGCATCCTTTAATGGTTTGGCTCAGCCAAGTGTGGGTAGGTTTAGGTCTTACAAAATGGCTGTGGACTACTCTGTCTCTTATGTTACGTCCTCGCCTAAAAGTCATTGTGGGGTATGTCGAGGTCACGGATGATATGTCAGGGTCCATACGTAAGATATGCCAATGTTTAGATAGGATCCTTCGAATGGTGTCAGTGCCTCCATCGTAAGTACCTATAAGTCTGATGGTTTGTGGGGTTGCTGGTTTCGGGTGCGTACTGAGGAGATTGGAGCGGTTTAGAGTAAGTGCCCTCTTATAAGCTGATTTCAGGATAGCGTCTGGGTATCCTCGTGCTTGAAATCTCGACCGAAGTACTTTGGCCTCCTTAAGGAATTCCTCCATCGTGGAACAATTCCTCCGGGCCCTAAGGTATTGTCCGTACGGGATGCCGCGCTTAAGGGCAGGGGGGTGGTTCGACTCCCATCTAAGTAAAGAGTTGGTAGCGGTTGGTTTTCTAAAGATAGACGTCTCTAGTTCGCCTATGGAGTTTTTTTGTATTTTTACATCCAAAAATGGGATGCAGGACATCTGTGTTTCGTACGTGAATCTGAGTCCCATGGTATTGTTGTTAAGGTCTTGTACAAGTTGCCCAAATTGGTCCACGGTACCTTCCCATGTCACAAATATGTCGTCAATATAGCGAGCCCAGAGGCTCGCCATACTGATACCAGTAGGGCCATGGTCACCGAAGACGCAGCAGTGTTCCCACCAGCCCAGGAACAAGTTTGCGTAGGTGGGTGCGCACGGGCTACCCATTGCCGTGCCCCTGAGCTGGTGGTACACCGCGCCGTCAAAGGTGAAATAGTTGTGGGTAAGGCAGAACTTGAGTAATTCAAGTATGAAGAGGTTGTGTGCTTGGCATTGCCTACCTCTAGTTCTGAGGTAAAATTCGGCTGCCCTCAACCCCTGTTCGTGGGGAATGGAGGAGTATAAGGCCTCCACATCAATACTGGCCAGGACAGTGTTGGGTCCAATGGACAGGCCATCCAACCTCCTAAGTAGGTCGGTGGTATCTTTTGTGTAAGATGGAAGAGTGGTAACAAAGGGGGCTAGTACTTTGTCTAAATAGATGCCCACATTTTGGCAGAGAGAGCCTACTCCTGAGACGATTGGGCGCCCTTTTAAAGGGTTAGTGCCCTTATGTAGTTTGGGAAGCCCATAGAAAGTTGCTAAGACCGGAAACCGGGGTAGGAGGAAATCATATTCCTCCTGGTTAAGTAATTCCATCAGTAGGGCTGACTCCAGGTATCTTCCTGCAGTCCCAGACAGCCCAGGACTTGCTGTGCACAGAGATATTTTAAAGTGACAGCTGTACCTGGGACTATTTTCTGCTTTATTGGTGTCCTCAGGGGCAGGTATCAATGAAAGCTGTGACAGAGAAGGGAGTATAAATCACAAATTAAATTTCTGTGTTGGCACTTTGCGATAAATAAGCGGGTCTTTGTTGTAGTTTGGGCACTCGGCCTCTAAAAGGTTTGCCATCACTGACCTAGAAGAAGTCTAAAAATATGGTGTGGGATTAAGCCAAACCTGTATATCTTTTCAAGAAGGAACAGGTTCACAACTGTAGACAGCACTGTTTCGACCTGGTTGGGTCTCCTCGGTACAGTGTAGGGAACTGGATTGGCCATGTGAGAGGCTATTGACTAGGGTCAGACACTCCTCAAGCAGGGAACACTCACTGAACAGCAAGTTCCCCAACAAAGAACATTGAATGGGCTCTGAACTTGCAGCTCCACAAGAAGGTGTTAGTGTAGGATTTAAGATATCCCTCTTTTAATGTGCGTCAATTGTGTGATTCAAATTATTTAAGCATGTGTGCACGGTTGCAAGGAAATGACTCAAACAACTGCTGATTCAAGTCTCGCTAATGCTACTGCCCTGGGCAAAATCAGCACTGCGCAGGTTTTATTCGTTAAATCAGTCTATATAGAAAAGCAGAAAAAAATAGAAAAGGAGGAGCATACAAAACATAACAATATCAGACATCTTCTTGATTGGGAAGTTTTCCTGCTGTCTCACGTTCTCGGCGCCATCTTAAGTTCATTTTTTCTATTAGAGTACTTTTCAGGAAAATAAGACAAGTAGAAATGACAGGATTTGATCTATCAGCTAGGTTTACCTTAACAAAGGAAACACCCAGTAAACCCTGAATTTACATATACTCATAGTCATAGAACACTCCATAAGTTCTGAACTTGTATCTCTTCAAGCAGGGTGCGCCCACTGAGCTCTGAACCTGCAGGTTCACAAGCAGGGAACACCCACTGAACTCTGAACCTGCAGGTTCAAAAGCAGGGAACACCCACTGAACTCTGATTCTGCAGGTTCACAAGCAGGGAACACCCACTGAACTCTGAACTTTAAGTTTCCCAACAGAGAACACTGAATGGGATCTGAACTTGCAACTCGACAAGGAGGGAGCACCCAGTGGACTCTTGATTTACCTATTCCTTTCTCCTGTAAGGAAAATCCATTGAGCTCTGAACTTGCAGCTTCACGAGTGAAGAATGTTTAAAAGTAAAGCATCTGTGAGATAGATATGAAAAAGGGCCAGAAATAATCACCAGGTGACGCCATAGATTTGATAATGTATAATGTTACAAATAATAGGTAGTAGGTATAGTGTATATATATATATATATATATATATATGTGCCCCCCTTACCCCAGCCCCATTCATAATATATGATTGTGCTGTGACGTGCAGTAAAGTGACACCTTAGTCCTCGGATATGGCAGTAGCGTTGTGGTGGGCACCCAGTCAGTGTCACAACCAATACTCATGAGCGGTGAACCAGCGTACGGGGTAGACGCGCGGCTCCCACTGACAACATTGAAATGACAAGAATGTCTATGGGGGGGGAGGTGACAGACATTGAATCTGACAATGATTTAATGTGGTGTATTTATCATATTAAAATCCTCACTTGATGCCCCGCGGGGGGGGGGGGAGTTAAATAGGAAAGACAAAGCACATGACTACAGGAGACATGCGCCCCCCTTTTGGTGACTACAGTGTATGGCTGCAGGGCTAATCCTACATGATGAGGGGTGCGTAGTGATACAGACACTCATTCTGAGGGTAAGCAGACGCGTTTTTCTCACACTACACATCCCCTTTAAGACGGTCCTAGGTGTCCCATCAGCCTTACTGGGCGCCCACCCACCATGTTTTATGTCTCCAGTAATATGGCGCTCCACTGAGAGCACGGGGCGCAGGGGCTGCTGATGGGTCCGCCGTGTCTGTGAAGACGCAGCTGCCTGGCCGCAGAACCTCAGTGCTGCGCCAAGTGTCACGAGCCAGATAGCAAACATGGGGCACAGTCCGGAAATCTGTAGAACCTCTCATCAAGAATAACGGATGGCGCGTCCTCTCATTAGACAGACGCAAACCAGAGTCACGTAAACACTAAATCCCCCAGTTATAAGATTCTCATTCTACAGGAATTACAAGACAAAAAAACGACTGTACTGCCTCAATAATACCGCCATATGATGCACACATAATACCGTACAGGATGAGCATATCATACAGCCACACAGGGCCCATGTAATAATACCGTACATGGTTATAGATCATATTATAAAGTCACATAGTGCACAAGTAATAATACCGCACAGTGCTATAGGGATCATATAATACAGCCACATAATAACACTGTACAGCCCCATAGTACATTACCAACCAATAGGAGTTTAGCTGTCATTTTCCCGAAGCAGTTGTAAGCATAATAGTCTTGCTCTGATTGGTAACCAGGGCAGTAATAAATGAGTCCTACTTGTCGAGAGAGGGCCTAACCACAACATTGTCCCTGTTTCCCAGGGCAACCAATCAGAGCCCAGCTACCATGTTTTAAACTGCTGTGGAAAAATGAAAGCTGAGCTCTGAATGGTTGCTGGGGCCACATAAATGTGATCAGTAGCAACTCAACAAAATATTAACTAGACCGAGATCACGGCCAAGACTTGATTTGTGTGTAGCGGCGGAGGGGAGCCCCCGGGGTGCGCAGCCGTGTCCTCCGCCATCCTACACCTGATTACTGACAGTGACTTCACAATTATTACATCGTGGAAACAATGAAGACGCTCATGTGTCCTGCAGATGTATCCAGCAGACCTCGTTACAGTGTGTCAGCGACTGATACATCATTACACGGGGGAGGAGAGGGGTAACAGGGGGAGGCAGAGAAATGGGGCACCGGCAGGAATAATCACCTGTGACACTGCACCGACACCTCACCGAGACACATACATCACCCATCATATACAACTGGCATAGCTGCAATATCATCCCTGTACTGTGACATCACTGTGTGTATTATCCCTGTACTGTGACATCACTGTGTGTATAATCCCTGTACCGTAACATCACTGTGTGTATTATCCCTGTACTGTGACATCACTGTGTGTATTATCTCTGTACTGTGACATCACTGTGTGTATTATCTCTGTACTGTGACATCACTGTGTGTATTATCCTTGTACTGTGACATCGCTGTGTGTATTATCCCTGTACTGTGACATCACTGTGTGTATTATCCCTGTACTGTGACATCACTGTGTGTATTATCCCTGTACTGTGACATCACTGTGTGTATTATCCCTGTACTGTGACATCACTGTGTGTATTATCCCTGTACTGTGACATCACTGTGTGTATTATCCCTGTACTGTGACATCGCTGTGTGTATTATCCCTGTACTGTTACATCACTGTGTGTATTATCTCTGTACTGTGACATCACTGTGTGTATTATCCCTGTACTGTGACATCACTGTGTGTATTATCCCTGTACCGTAACATCACTGTGTGTATTATCCCTGTACTGTGACATCACTGTGTGTATTATCCCTGTACTGTGACATCACTGTGTGTATTATACCTGTTCCGTAACATCACTGTGTGTATTATCCGTGTACTGTGACATCACTGTGTGTATTATCTCTGTACTGTGACATCACTGTGTGTATTACCCCTGTACTGTGACATCGCTGTGTGTATTATCTCTGTACTGTGACATCACTGTGTGTATTATCTCTGTACTGTGACATCACTGTGTGTATTATCCCTGTACTGTGACACCACTGTGTGTATTATCCCTGTACTGTGACATCACTGTGTATATTATCTCTGTACTGTGACATCACTGTGTGTATTATCTCTGTACTGTGACATCGCTGTGTGTATTATCTCTGTACTGTGACATCACTGTGTGTATTATCCGTGTACTGTGACATCACTGTGTGTATTATCCCTGTACTGTGACATCGCTGTGTGTATTATCCGTGTACTGTGACATCGCTGTGTGTATTATCCGTGTACTGTGACATCACTGTGTGTATTATCCCTGTACTATGACATCGCTGTGTGTATTATCCCTGTACTATGACATCGCTGTGTGTATTATCCCTGTAATGTGACATCACTGTGTGTATTATCCTGTACTGTGACATCTCTGTGTGTATTATCCCTGTACTGTGACATCACTGTGTGTATTATCCCTGTACTGTGACATCACTGTGTGTATTATCTCTGTACTGTGACATCACTGTGTGTATTATCTCTGTACTGTGACATCACTGTCTGTATTATCCCTGTACTGTGACATCACTGTGTGTATTATCCATGTACTGTGACATCACTGTGTGTATTATCCCCTGTACTGTGACATCACTGTGTGTATTATCCCTGTACTGTGACATCACTGTGTGTATTATCCCTGTACTATGACATCACTGTGTGTATTATCCATGTACTGTGACATCACTGTGTGTATTATCCCTGTACTGTGACATCACTGTGTGTATTATCCCTGTACTGTGACATCACTGTGTGTATTATCCCTGTACTGTGACATCACTGTGTGTATTATCTCTGTACTGTGACATCACTGTGTGTATTATCCCTGTACTGTGACATCGCTGCGTGTATTATCCCTGTACTGTGACATCACTGCGTGTATTATCCCTGTACTGTGACATCACTGTGTGTATTATCCCTGTACTGTGACATCGCTGTGTGTATTATCCCTGTACTGTGACATCACTGTGTGTATTATCCCTGTACTGTGACATCACTGTGTATTATCCCGGTACTGTGACATCACTGCGTGTATTATCCCTGTACTGTGACATCACTGCGTGTATTATTTCTGTACTGTGACATCGCTGTGTGTATTATCCCTGTACTGTGACATCACTGTGTGTATTATCCCTGTACTGTGACATCACTGTGTGTATTATTCCTGTACTGTGACATCGCTGTGTGTATTATCCCTGTACTGTGACATCGCTGTGTGTATTATCCCTGTACTGTGACATCACTGTATGTATTATCCCTGTACTGTGACATCGCTGTGTGTATTATCCCTGTACTGTGACATCACTGTGTGTATTATCTCTGTACTGTGACATCACTGTGTGTATTATCCCTGTACTGTGACATCGCTGTGTGTATTATCCCTGTACTGTGACATCACTGTGTGTATTATCTCTGTACTGTTACATCACTGTGTGTATTATCTCTGTACTGTTACATCACTGTGTGTATTATCCCTGTACTGTGACATCACTGTGTGTATTATCCCTGTACTGTTACATCACTGTGTGTATTATCTCTGTACTGTTACATCACTGTGTGTATTATCCCTGTACTGTGACATCACTGTGTGTCTTATCCCTGTACTGTGACATCGCTGTGTGTCTTATCCCTGTACTGTGACATCGCTGTGTGTCTTATCCCTGTACTGTGACATCGCTGTGTGTATTATTCCTGTACTGTGACATCACTGTGTGTATTATCCCTGTACTGTGACATCACTGTGTGTATTATCTCTGTACTGTGACATCACTGTGTGTATTATCCCTGTACTGTGACATCGCTGTGTGTATTATCCCTGTACTGTGACATCACTGTGTGTATTATCTCTGTACTGTTACATCATTGTGTGTATTATCCTGTACTGTGACATCACTGTGTGTATTATCCCTGTACTGTGACATCACTGTGTGTATTATCCCTGTACTGTGACATCACTGTGTGTATTATCCCTGTACTGTGACATCGCTGTGTGTATTATCCCCTGTACTGTGACATCACTGTGTGTATTATCTCTGTACTGTGACATCACTGTGTGTATTATCCCTGTACTGTGACATCACTGTGTGTATTATCCCTGTACTGTGACATCACTGTGTGTATTATCCATGTACTGTGACATCACTGTGTGTATTATCCCTGTACTGTGACATCACTGTGTGTATTATCTCTGTACTGTGACATCGCTGTGTGTATTATCCCTGTACTGTGACATCGCTGTGTGTATTATCCCTGTACTGTGACATCACTGTGTGTATTATCTCTGTACTGTTACATCACTGTGTGTATTATCCCTGTACTGTGACATCGCTGTGTGTATTATCCCTGTACTGTGACATCACTGTGTGTATTATCCCTGTACTGTGACATCACTGTGTATTATCCCTGTACTGTGACATCACTGCGTGTATTATCCCTGTACTGTGACATCACTGTGTGTATTATCCCTGTACTGTGACATCACTGTGTGTATTATCTCTGTACTGTGACATCACTGTGTGTATTATCTCTGTACTGTGACATCACTGTGTGTATTATCCCTGTACTGTGACATCACTGTGTGTATTATCCCTGTACTGTGACATCACTGTGTGTATATCCCTGTACTGTGACATCACTGTGTGTATTATCCCTGTACTGTGACATCACTGTGTGTATTATACATGTACTGTGACATCACTGTGTGTATTATCCCTGTACTGTGACATCACTGTGTGTATTATCCGTGTACTGTGACATCACTGTGTGTATTATCCCTGTACTGTGACATCACTGTGTGTATTATCCGTGTACTGTGACATCACTGTGTGTATTATCCCTGTACTGTGACATCACTGTGTGTATTATCTCTGTACTGTGACATCACTGTGTGTATTATCTCTGTACTGTGACATCACTGTGTGTATTATCCCTGTACTGTGACATCGCTGTGTGTATTATCCCTGTACTGTGACATCGCTGTGTGTATTATCCCTGTACTGTGACATCGCTGTGTGTATTATCCCTGTACTGTGACATCACTGTGTGTATTATCTCTGTACTGTTACATCACTGTGTGTATTATCCCTGTACTGTGACATCGCTGTGTGTATTATCCCTGTACTGTGACATCACTCTGTGTATTATCCCTGTACTGTGACATCACTGTGTATTATCCCGGTACTGTGACATCACTGCGTGTATTATCCCTGTACTGTGACATCACTGCGTGTATTATCCCTGTACTGTGACATCGCTGTGTGTATTATCCCTGTACTGTGACATCACTGTGTGTATTATCCCTGTACTGTGACATCACTGCGTGTATTATCTCTGTACTGTGACATCACTGTGTGTATTATCCCTGTACTGTGACATCACTGTGTGTATTATCCCTGTACTGTGACATCACTGTGTGTATTATTCCTGTACTGTGACATCACTGTGTGTATTATCCCTGTACTGTGACATCACTGTGTGTATTATCTCTGTACTGTGACATCACTGAGTGTATTATCCCTGTACTGTGACATCGCTGTGTGTATTATCCCTGTACTGTGACATCACTGTGTGTATTATCTCTGTACTGTGACATCACTGTGTGTATTATCTCTGTACTGTGACATCGCTGTGTGTATTATCCCTGTACTGTGACATCACTGTGTGTATTATCCCTGTACTGTGCCATCACTGTGTGTATTATCCCTGTACTGTGAGATCAGTGTGTGTATTATCCCTGTACTGTGACATCACTGTGTGTATTATCTCTGTACTGTGACATCGCTGTGTGTATTATCTCTGTACTGTGACATCACTGTGTGTATTATCTCTGTACTGTTACATCACTGTGTGTATTATGTCTGTACTGTGACATCACTGTGTGTATTATGTCTGTACTGTGACATCACTGTGTGTATTATCTCTGTACTGTTACATCACTGTGTGTATTATCCCTGTACTGTGACATCACTGTGTGTATTATCCCTGTACTGTGCCATCACTGTGTGTATTATCCCTGTACTGTGAGATCAGTGTGTGTATTATCCCTGTACTGTGACATCACTGTGTGTATTATCTCTGTACTGTGACATCGCTGTGTGTATTATCTCTGTACTGTGACATCACTGTGTGTATTATCTCTGTACTGTTACATCACTGTGTGTATTATGTCTGTACTGTGACATCACTGTGTGTATTATCCCTGTACTGTGACATCGCTGTGTGTATTATCTCTGTACTGTGACATCACTGCGTGTATTATCCCTGTACTGTGACATCGCTGTGTGTATTATCCCTGTACTGTGACATCACTGTGTGTATTATCCCTGTACTGTGACATCACTGCGTGTATTATCCCTGTACTGCGACATCACTGTGTGTATTATCCCTGTACTGTGACATCACTGTATGTATTACCCCTGTACTGTGACATCACTGTGTGTATTATCCCTGTACTGTGCCATCACTGTGTGTATTATCCCTGTACTGTGAGATCAGTGTGTGTATTATCCCTGTACTGTGACATCACTGTGTGTATTATCTCTGTACTGTGACATCGCTGTGTGTATTATCTCTGTACTGTTACATCACTGTGTGTATTATCCTTGTACTGTGACATCACTGTGTGTATTATTCCTGTACTGTGACATCGCTGTGTGTATTATCCCTGTACTGTGACATCACTGTGTGTATTATCCCTGTACTGTGACATCGCTGTATTATCCCTGTACTGTGACATCACTGTGTGTATATCCCTGTACTGTGACATCACTGTGTGTATTATCTCTGTACTGTTACATCACTGTGTGTATTATCTCTGTACTGTGACATCACTGTGTGTCTAATCCCTGTACTGTGACATCACTGTGTGTATTATCCCTGTACTGTGACATCGCTGTGTGTATTATCCCTGTACTGTGACATCGCTGTGTGTATTATCCCTGTACTGTGACATCACTGTGTGTATTATCTCTGTACTGTGACATCACTGTGTGTATTATCCCTGTACTGTGACATCACTGTGTGTATTATCCCTGTACTGTGACATCGCTGTGTGTATTATCCCTGTACTGTGACATCACTGTGTGTATTATCTCTGTACTGTGACATCACTGTGTGTATTATCCCTGTACTGTGACATCACTGTGTGTATTATCCATGTACTGTGACATCACTGTGTGTATTATCCCTGTACTGTGACATCACTGTGTGTATTATCTCTGTACTGTGACATCACTGTGTGTATTATCTCTGTACTGTGACATCACTGTGTGTATTATATCTGTACTGTGACATCACTGTGTGTATTATCCCTGTACTGTGACATCACTGTGTGTATTATCTCTGTACTGTGACATCGCTGTGTGTATTATCCCTGTACTGTGACATCGCTGTGTGTATTATCCCTGTACTGTGACATCACTGTGTGTATTATCTCTGTACTGTTACATCACTGTGTGTATTATCCCTGTACTGTGACATCGCTGTGTGTATTATCCCTGTACTGTGACATCACTGTGTGTATTATCCCTGTACTGTGACATCACTGTGTATTATCCCTGTACTGTGACATCACTGCGTGTATTATCCTATTACTGTGACATCACTGCGTGTATTATCTCTGTACTGTGACATCGCTGTGTGTATTATCCCTGTACTGTGACATCACTGTGTGTATTATCCCTGTACTGTGACATCACTGTGTGTATTATTCCTGTACTGTGACATCACTGTGTGTATTATCTCTGTACTGTGACATCGCTGTGTGTATTATCTCTGTACTGTGACATCACTGTGTGTATTATCCCTGTACTGTGACATCGCTGTGTGTATTATCCCTGTACTGTGACATCCCTGTGTGTATTATCCCTGTACTGTGACATCACTGTGTGTATTATCTCTGTACTGTGACATCACTGTGTGTATTATCCCTGTACTGTGACATCGCTGTGTGTATTATCTCTGTACTGTGACATCACTGTGTGTATTATCCCTGTACTGTGACATCGCTGTGTGTATTATCCCTGTACTGTGACATCACTGTGTGTATTATCTCTGTACTGTGACATCACTGTGTGTATTATCCCTGTACTGTGACATCGCTGTGTGTATTATTCCTGTACTGTGACATCACTGTGTGTATTATCCCTGTACTGTGACATCACTGTGTGTATTATCTCTGTACTGTGACATCACTGTGTGTATTATCCCTGTACTGTGACATCGCTGTGTGTATTATCTCTGTACTTTGACATCACTGTGTGTATTATTCCTGTACTGTGACATCACTGTGTGTATTATCCCTGTACTGTGACATCGCTGTGTGTATTACCCCTGTACTGTGACATCGCTGTGTGTATTATCCCTGTACTGTGACATCGCTGTGTGTATTATCCCTGTACTGTTACATCACTGTGTGTATTATCTCTGTACTGTGACATCGCTGTGTGTATTATCCCTGTACTTTGACATCACTGTGTGTATTATTCCTGTACTGTGACATCACTGTGTGTATTATCCCTGTACTGTGACATCACTGTGTGTATTATCCCTGTACTGTGACATCGCTGTGTGTATTACCCCTGTACTGTGACATCGCTGTGTGTATTATCCGTGTACTGTGACATCACTGTGTGTATTATCCCTGTACTGTGACATCACTGTGTGTATTATCTCTGTACTGTTACATCTCTGTGTGTATTATCTCTGTACTGTTACATCACTGTGTGTATTATCTCTGTACTGTGACATCGCTGTGTGTATTATCTCTGTACTGTGACATCGCTGTGTGTATTATCCCTGTACTGTGACATCACTGTGTGTATTATCCCTGTACTGTGACATCACTGTGTGTATTATCCCTGTACTGTGACATCGCTGTGTGTATTATCCCTGTACTGTGACATCACTGTGTGTATTATCCCTGTACTGTGACATCGCTGTGTGTATTATCCCTGTACTGTGACATCACTGTGTGTATTATCCCCTGTACTGTGACATCACTGTGTGTATTATCCCTGTACTGTGACATCACTGTGTGTATTATCCCTGTACTGTGACATCACTGTGTGTATTATCTCTGTACTGTGACATCGCTGTGTGTATTATCCCTGTACTGTGACATCGCTGTGTGTATTATCCCTGTACTGTGACATCACTGTGTGTATTATCCCTGTACTGTGACATCGCTGTGTGTATTATCCCTGTACTGTGACATCGCTGTGTGTATTATCCCTGTACTGTGACATCGCTGTGTGTATTATTCCTGTACTGTGACATCACTGTGTGTATTATCCCTGTACTGTGACATCACTGTGTGTATTATCTCTGTACTGTGACATCACTGTGTGTATTATCCCTGTACTGTGACATCGCTGTGTGTATTATCCCTGTACTGTGACATCGCTGTGTATTATCCCGGTACTGTGACATCACTGTGTGTATTATCCCTGTACTGTGACATCACTGTGTGTATTATCCTGTACTGTGACATCACTGTGTGTATTATCCCTGTACTGTGACATCACTGTGTGTATTATCCCTGTACTGTGACATCACTGTGTGTATTATCTCTGTACTGTGACATCACTGTGTGTATTATCCCTGTACTGTGACATCACTGTGTGTATTATCTCTGTACTGTGACATCACTGTGTGTATTATCCCTGTACTGTGACATCACTGTGTGTATTATCCCTGTACTGTGACATCACTGTGTGTATTATCTCTGTACTGTGACATCACTGTGTGTATTATCTCTGTACTGTGACATCACTGTGTGTATTATCCCTGTACTGTGACATCACTGTGTGTATTATCCCTGTACTGTGACATCACTGTGTGTGTTATCTCTGTACTGTGACATCACTGTGTGTATTATCCCTGTACTGTGACATCGCTGTGTGTATTACCTCTGTACTGTGACATCGCTGTGTGTATTACCTCTGTACTGTGACATCACTGTGTGTATTATCCCTGTACTGTGACATCACTGTGTGTATTATCTCTGTACTGTGACATCACTGTGTGTATTATCCTTGTACTGTGACATCGCTGTGTGTATTATCCCTGTACTGTGACATCACTGTGTGTATTATCCCCTGTACTGTGACATCACTGTGTGTATATCCCTGTACTGTGACATCACTGTGTGTATTATCCCTGTACTGTGACATCACTGTGTGTATTATACATGTACTGTGACATCACTGTGTGTATTATCCCTGTACTGTGACATCACTGTGTGTATTATCCGTGTACTGTGACATCACTGTGTGTATTATCCCTGTACTGTGACATCACTGTGTGTATTATCTCTGTACTGTGACATCGCTGTGTGTATTATCTCTGTACTGTGACATCGCTCTGTGTATTATCCCTGTACTGTGACATCACTGTGTGTATTATCTCTGTACTGTTACATCACTGTGTATTATCCCGGTACTGTGACATCACTGCGTGTATTATCCCTGTACTGTGACATCACTGCGTGTATTATCTCTGTACTGTGACATCACTGTGTGTATTATCCCTGTACTGTGACATCACTGTGTGTATTATTCCTGTACTGTGACATCACTGTGTGTATTATCCCTGTACTGTGACATCACTGTGTGTATTATCTCTGTACTGTGACATCACTGTGTGTATTATCCCTGTACTGTGACATCGCTGTGTGTATTATCCCGGTACTGTGACATCACTGCGTGTATTATCCCTGTACTGTGACATCACTGCGTGTATTATCCCTGTACTGTGACATCGCTGTGTGTATTATCTCTGTACTGTTACATCACTGTGTGTATTATCCCTGTACTGTGACATCACTGTGTGTATTATCTCTGTACTGTTACATCACTGTGTGTATTATCCTTGTACTGTGACATCACTGTGTGTATTATGTCTGTACTGTTACATCACTGTGTGTATTATCCCTGTACTGTGACATCGCTGTGTGTATTATCCCGGTACTGTGACATCACTGCGTGTATTATCCCTGTACTGTGACATCACTGTGTGTATTATCCCTGAACTGTGACATCACTGCGTGTATTATCCCTGTACTGTGACATCGCTGTGTGTATTATCCCTGTACTGTGACATCACTGTGTGTATTATCCCTGTACTGTGACATCGCTGCGTGTATTATCTCTGTACTGTGACATCGCTGCGTGTATTATCCCTGTACTGTGACATCGCTGCGTGTATTATCCCTGTACTGTGACATCACTGTGTGTATTATCCCTGTACTGTGACATCACTGTGTGTATTATTCCTGTACTGTGACATCACTGTGTGTATTATCCCTGTACTGTGACATCACTGTGTGTATTATCTCTGTACTGTGACATCGCTGTGTGTATTATCCCTGTACTGTGACATCGCTGTGTGTATTATCCCTGTACTGTGACATCGCTGTGTGTATTATCCCTGTACTGTGACATCACTGTGTGTATTATCCCTGTACTGTGACATCACTGTGTGTATTATCCCTGTACTGTGACATCACTGTGTGTATTATCTCTGTACTGTGACATCACTGTGTGTATTATCTCTGTACTGTGACATCACTGTGTGTATTATCCCTGTACTGTGACATCACTGTGTGTATTATCCCTGTACTGTGACATCACTGTGTGTATATCCCTGTACTGTGACATCACTGTGTGTATTATCCCTGTACTGTGACATCACTGTGTGTATTATACATGTACTGTGACATCACTGTGTGTATTATCCCTGTACTGTGACATCACTGTGTGTATTATCCGTGTACTGTGACATCACTGTGTGTATTATCCCTGTACTGTGACATCACTGTGTGTATTATCCCTGTACTGTGACATCACTGTGTGTATTATCCCTGTACTGTGACAACACTGTGTGTATTATCCCTGTACTGTGACATCGCTGTGTGTATTATCCCGGTACTGTGACATCACTGCGTGTATTATCCCTGTACTGTGACATCACTGCGTGTATTATCTCTGTACTGTGACATCACTGTGTGTATTATCTCTGTACTGTGACATCACTGTGTGTATTATCCTGTACTGTGACATCACTGTGTGTATTATCCCTGTACTGTGACATCACTGTGTGTATTATCTCTGTACTGTGACATCACTGTGTGTATTATCCTGTACTGTGACATCACTGTGTGTATTATCCCTGTACTGTGACATCACTGTGTGTATTATCTCTGTACTGTGACATCACTGTGTGTATTATCCCTGTACTGTGACATCACTGTGTGTATTATACATGTACTGTGACATCACTGTGTGTATTATCCCTGTACTGTGACATCACTGTGTGTATTATCCCTGTACTGTGACATCACTGTGTGTATTATCTCTGTACTGTGACATCACTGTGTGTATTATCTCTGTACTATGACATCACTGTGTGTATTATCCCTGTACTGTGACATCACTGTGTGTATTATCCCTGTACTGTGACATCACTGTGTGTATATCCCTGTACTGTGACATCACTGTGTGTATTATCCCTGTACTGTGACATCACTGTGTGTATTATTCCTGTACTGTGACATCACTGTGTGTATTATCCCTGTACTGTGACATCACTGTGTGTATTATCTCTGTACTGTGACATCGCTGTGTGTATTATCCCTGTACTGTGACATCGCTGTGTGTATTATCCCTGTACTGTGACATCGCTGTGTGTATTATCCCTGTACTGTGACATCACTGTGTGTATTATCTCTGTACTGTTACATCACAGTGTATTATCCCGGTACTGTGACATCACTGCGTGTATTATCCCTGTACTGTGACATCACTGCGTGTATTATCTCTGTACTGTGACATCACTGTGTGTATTATCCCTGTACTGTGACATCACTGTGTGTATCATCCCTGTACTGGGACATTACTGTGTGTATTATCCCTGTACTGTGACATCACTGTGTGTATTATCTCTGTACTGTGACATCACTGTGTGTATTATCTCTGTACTGTGACATCACTGTGTGTATTATCTCTGTACTGTGACATCACTGTGTGCATTATCCCTGTACTGTGACATCACTGTGTGTATTATCCCTGTACTGTGACATCACTGTGTGTATTATTCCTGTACTGTGACATCACTGTGTGTATTATCCCTGTACTGTGACATCACTGTGTGTATATCCCTGTACTGTGACATCACTGTGTGTATTATCTCTGTACTGTGACATCACTGTGTGTATTATCCCTGTACTGTGACATCGCTGTGTGTATTATCTCTGTACTGTTACATCACTGTGTGTATTATCCCTGTACTGTGACATCGCTGCGTGTATTATCCCTGTACTGTGACATCACTGTGTGTATTATCCCTGTACTGTGACATCGCTGTGTGTATTATCCCTGTACTGTGACATCACTGTGTGTATTATCTCTGTACTGTGACATCACTGCGTGTATTATCCCTGTACTGTGACATCACTATGTGTCTTATCCCTGTACTGTGCCATCACTGTGTGTATTATCCCTGTACTGTGACATCACTGTGTGTATTATCTCTGTACTGTGACATCACTGTGTGTATTATCCCTGTACTGTGACATCGCTGTGTGTATTATCTCTGTACTGTTACATCACTGTGTGTATTATCCCTGTACTGTGACATCGCTGCGTGTATTATCCCGGTACTGTGACATCACTGCGTGTATTATCCCTGTACTGTGACATCACTGCGTGTATTATCTCTGTACTGTGACATCGCTGTGTGTATTATCCCTGTACTGTGACATCGCTGTGTGTATTATCCCTGTACTGTGACATCACTGTGTGTATTATTCCTGTACTGTGACATCACTGTGTGTATTATCCCTGTACTGTGACATCACTGTGTGTATTATCTCTGTACTGTGACATCACTGTGTGTATTATCCCTGTACTGTGACATCGCTGTGTGTATTATCCCTGTACTGTGACATCGCTGTGTATTATCCCGGTACTGTGACATCACTGTGTGTATTATCCCTGTACTGTGGCATCACTGTGTGTATTATCCTGTACTGTGACATCACTGTGTGTATTATCCCTGTACTGTGACATCACTGTGTGTATTATTCCTGTACTGTGACATCACTGTGTGTATTATCCCTGTACTGTGACATCACTGTGTGTATTATCTCTGTACTGTGACATCGCTGTGTGTATTATCCCTGTACTGTGACATCGCTGTGTGTATTATCCCGGTACTGTGACATCACTGCGTGTATTATCCCTGTACTGTGACATCACTGCGTGTATTATCCCTGTACTGTGACATCGCTGTGTGTATTATCCCTGTACTGTGACATCACTGTGTGTATTATCTCTGTACTGTGACATCGCTGTGTGTATTATCTCTGTACTGTTACATCACTGTGTGTATTATCCTTGTACTGTGACATCACTGTGTGTATTATGTCTGTACTGTTACATCACTGTGTGTATTATCCCTGTACTGTGACATCGCTGTGTGTATTATCCCGGTACTGTGACATCACTGCGTGTATTATCCCTGTACTGTGACATCACTGCGTGTATTATCTCTGTACTGTGACATCACTGTGTGTATTATCCCTGTACTGTGACATCACTGTGTGTATTATCCCTGTACTGTGACATCACTGTGTGTATATCCCTGTACTGTGACATCACTGTGTGTATTATACATGTACTGTGACATCACTGTGTGTATTATACATGTACTGTGACATCACTGTGTGTATTATCCCTGTACTGTGACATCACTGTGTGTATTATCTCTGTACTGTGACATCGCTGTGTGTATTATCTCTGTACTGTGACATCGCTGTGTGTATTATCCCTGTACTGTGACATCGCTGTGTGTATTATCCTGTACTGTGACATCACTGTGTGTATTATCTCTGTACTGTGACATCACTGTGTGTATTACCCCTGTACTGTGACATCACTGTGTGTATTATCTCTGTACTGTGACATCACTGTGTGTATTATCTCTGTACTGTGACATCACTGTGTGTATTATCCCTGTACTGTGACATCACTGTGTGTATTATCCCCTGTACTGTGACATCACTGTGTGTATTATCCCTGTACTGTGACATCGCTGTGTGTCTTATCCCTGTACTGTGACATCGCTGTGTGTCTTATCCCTGTACTGTGACATCGCTGTGTGTCTTATCCCTGTACTGTGACATCGCTGTGTGTATTATCCCTGTACTGTGACATCACCGTGTGTATTATCCCTGTACTGTGACATCACTGTGTGTATTATCTCTGTACTGTGACATCACTGTGTGTATTCTCCCTGTACTGTGACATCACTGTATGATTATTTGCTCCCCATGTTTCCTATAAGCCGCTATCATCTGGCAGATATACACGACACATCAGGGTGTGGGGGCGGATTATTTACCAGATTCCGGATCACTAGTTCAGTGCAGGAGCACGACAACACGAGGAAGGTGAGAAATACAGATAAGAACATATTGGGGGTCAGCGGAGGGCGAGGGGGGTGATACGTGCAACATACATGACATTACTTCTCCTGTACTGAGCCATGACTAAGGACGACACTATGTCCGAAACGCGTCGGTCTGCTCCGTGTTTATAATGGTGATCACTGGCTCTTAGCATGCAACGCTTTTTGTTTTTTTTTTCAGTTTTTAATGGAGTTAATAAACAATATGGACTTTTAACCTCTGGTAGGAGTGCTGGTTCCGCCCATTCTTCTTGTCCAATACCTGAGGCGGCACTGGATGACACATAGATGATGAGTCTCCTGCCGTACAGGGGAGCTGAGAGCATAGAAGTGGGATATTTGGGGAATTGGGGGGTACATGACGCTGCTGCCCTCCTTCTTCATTGCAGCGTCCTGGATAGACTCCATCCTAAACCCCTCGTACATATTCATGGCTCCCCCCAAGAGGGACCAGCGGGACCTTCATTCATGTGACTGACGTCTTCCAGTCCCTTCTGACAACCAGTGACTGTGTGATGGGAGGTGGAGTAGTCAGCGGATGATGGTGACTCACCCTGATGATCCGCAGAGAGTCAATGAAGATGATGGATCAAATCCAAAAAATATTCACCACCGACCTGTGACCCCCCCCCCCCCCCACATTGGATTTAAATGCCTCTTCTTTGTGGTGAGAATGTTACTTAAAATTCCAGACACATTTGGGCCCTTTGTTTTCTTTTTGGTGTTACACTGACACGACACTGCTGCTGTGCAAAGCCAGTAATGAAATGTTATTGGTGGATATTTCAGTATTTTGTATGGAGGGAGCAGGGTGCCCCCAGCAGTGCAGAGGATTTCAGGCGGTGGATGGCACAGCTGCCCAGCGCCTCTTGTCAGTAATCACATCCTTTCTGGTGTTAATTAGTTTTCTTCTTTATTTTGCTGATGAATTACACATTTCCAGGTGCAGACAACGAGAAGTGTCACAGGCCCCGGTCCGCGGCGCTGGTAATTAGCATCAGAATTGTCCGAATCCCAGAGCAGGAATCCGAAATTATTTACAGGATGAGATCCTGGACAGACATGAGGAGGAATAGCAAATTCTCCATCATCTGAGGCTGGAGACAAGAGAGTCCACCTAGAGAATGGTGTCACCATGGGAGGGGATGATGTCACCATGGGAGGGGATGATGTCACCATGGGAGGGGATGATGTCACTTCTATCACATAGACATAAAATGATGTCACAGAGAGGGGATGATGTCACTTCTATCACATGGACAGAGGATGATGTCACTTCTATCCCATGGAGAGAGGATGATGCTACTTCTAGAGGGGGTGATGTCACTTCTAGAGGGGGTGATGTCACTTCTAGAGGGGGTGATGTCACTTCTAGAGGGGGTGATGTCACTTCTATCCCATGGAGAGCGGATGATGATACTTCTAGAGGGGGTGATGTCACTTCTATCCCATGGAGAGCGGATGATGCTACTTCTAGAGGGGGTGATGTCACTTCTATCCCATGGAGAGCGGATGATGCTACTTCTAGAGGGGGTGATGTCACTTCTAGAGGGGGTGATGTCACTTCTAGAGGGGGTGATGTCACTTCTATCCCATGGAGAGCGGATGATGCTACTTCTAGAGGGGGTGATGTCACTTCTAGAGGGGATGATGTCCCGCTGAGGACATTACACAGCAGATGCCTCCATACACTTTTCCACGCCGCCATGTAGCTGCTGTGTATGCAGATCCTGGGCAGCGCTGTCATTGCTCGGCAGGAGGCCTGTGCACATTATATAAGAGCCATCAAACACATTAGATGTAATATCTGTGGCCTCCTCCTCCTGGACATTAGTGATGCATTCAGTCTGTGATGTGAGTAATGCTGCGCTCTCACTGCTGGACACCAGACGTCCCCAGAATACAGATGGAGGTCTCATCTCTGAGATATTCCTCTCCCCCACCACTGATCCCTGTTACAGGATATTGGGACATAGCAGGGGGTTACCAGGATCCCCATTATTACCCACGAAAATTCCTAAACCCCATGTCTGTCCACGTCTAGGCTGGCACCAGCATCAGACTTGGTCCATTCGGCTCGGAGGGCCTATGTTGGCCTGGGGAGACCTGGTGGATGGTGGCCTGGGGAGACCTGGTGGATGGTGGCCTGGGGAGACCTGGTGGATGGTGGCCTGGGGAGACCTGGTGGATGGTGGCCTGGGGAGACCTAGTGGATGGTGGCCTGGGGAGACCTAGTGGATGGTGGCCTGGGTAGACCTGGTGTATGGTGGACTGGTGCTGGTGGATGGTGGCCTGGGTAGACCTGGTGGATGGTGGACTGGTGGCCTGGGTAGACCTAGTGGATGGTGGAAAAGGTAGACCTGGTGTATGGTGGACTGGGTAGACCTGGTGCATGGTGGCTTTGGTAGACCTAGTGGATGGTGGATGGTGGCCTGGGGAGACCTGGTTGATGGTGGCCTGGGGAGACCTGGTGGATGGTGGCCTGGGGAGACCTAGTGGATGGTGGCCTGGGGAGACCTAGTGGATGGTGGCCTGGGTAGACCTGGTGTATGGTGGACTGGTAGAGCTGGTGGATGGTGGCCTGTGTAGACCTGGTGGATGGTGGACTGGTGGCCTGGGTAGACCTAGTGGATGGTGGAAAAGGTAGACCTGGTGTATGGTGGACTGGGTAGACCTGGTGCATGGTGGCTTTGGTAGACCTAGTGGATGGTGGACTGGTGGATGGTGGCCTGGGTAGATCTGGTGGATGGTGGACTGGTGGCCTGGGTAGACCTAGTGGATGGTGGACTAGGTAGACCTGGTGTATGGTGGACTGGGTAGACCTGGTGGATGGTGGCCTTGGTAGACCTAGTGGATGGTGGCCTGGGTAGACCTGGTGTATGGTGGACTGGGTAGACCTGGTGGGTGGTGGCCTTGGTAGACCTAGTGGATGGTGGACTAGGTAGACCTGGTGTATGGTGGACTGGGTAGACCTGGTGGATGGTGGCCTTGGTAGACCTGGTGGATGGTGGCCTTGGTAGACCTAGTGGATGGTGGACAAGGTAGACCTGGTGTATGGTGGACTGGGTAGACCTGGTGGATGGTGGCCTTGGTAGACCTAGTGGATGGTGGACTAGGTAGACCTGGTGTATGGTGGACTGGGTAGACCTGGTGGATGGTGGCCTTGGTAGACCTGGTGGATGGTGGCCTTGGTAGACCTAGTGGATGGTGGACAAGGTAGACCTGGTGTATGGTGCAGTGGGTAGACCTGGTGGATGGTGGCCTTGGTAGACCTAGTGGATGGTGGACTAGGTAGACCTGGTGTATGGTGGACTGGGTAGACCTGGTGGATGGTGGCCTTGGTAGACCTGGTGGATGGTGGACAAGGTAGACCTAGTGGATGGTGGACAAGGTAGACCTGGTGTATGGTGGACTGGGTAGACCTGGTGGATGGTGGCCTGGGTAGACCTAGTGGATGGTGGACAAGGTAGACCTGGTGTATGGTGGACTGGGTAGACCTGGTGGATGGTGGCCTTGGTAGACCTAGTGGATGGTGGACTAGGTAGACCTGGTGGATGGTGGACTGGGTAGACCTGGTGGATGGTGGCCTTGGTAGACCTAGTGGATGGTGGACTAGGTAGACCTGGTGTATGGTGGACTGGGTAGACCTGGTGGCTTTGGTAGACCTAGTGGATGGTGGACTGGTGGATGGTGGCCTGGGTAGACCTGGTGGATGGTGGAGCTGGTGGCCTGGGTAGACCTAGTGGATGGTGGACTGGGTAGACCTGGTGGATGGTGGCCTTGGTAGACCTAGTGGATGGTGGCCTGGGTAGACCTTGTGTATGGTGGACTGGGTAGACCTGGTGGATGGTGGCCTTGGTAGACCTAGTGGATGGTGGCCTAGGTAGACCTGGTGTATGGTGGACTGGTAGACCGGCTGGATGGTGGCCTTGGTAAACCTAGTGGATGGTGGGCTTGGTGGACATGGTGGATGGTGGCCTGGGGAGACCTAGTGGATGGTGGCCTGGGTAGACCTGGTGTATGGTGGACTGGTAGACCGGCTGGATGGTGGCCTTGGTAAACCTAGTGGATGGTGGGCTGGGTGGACATGGTGGATGATGGTCATACAAAGACTGAATCAACAAGGGGCCACCAAGAACCCAGTGCCAGCTATATCTGTGACTAAGACTGAATCTAAGGAACATCTGGGGGACCTCGGTACTTTCTCCACTTCCCTCGGAAAAAGTAGAACCAGTCAAGGCTGACGCCAGCTGCATCGCTGTCCTGGACTAAATCTATGGAGAACTGAGGTTGTGTAGCCTAAAGCTCTTGTATGATTCCCAACCCTCCCCGATTGAGATCCATCTTTCTAGGGTGTAGGTAGAACCACCGTGTATGTAAGTGGAGGCCAGAACAGGACTCATTGCCCCTGATTGAAGCCTTGGCAGAAGGGGGTCCTATAGGTGCAGCCAGAGGGGTGTGTAGGTTCTGGGTGATCCTGGTAAGTCCATGGATGGTCAGGAGAAGGACTACCCCCATCATTGCTCCGCACATTCTAGGGTTATAGTTGATTTCCTCTCTAGAATTGGACACAGTTTGATCTTCAGGAGATAATTTGTCCGTCTCCGCTGGAGGAAATAATTAGCGCTAACGAGTGTCAGGTCTGGGATTCTGCGGATACGAGGTCGGGATTCCTCCAAGGATTCATCCGGGTGACTGCGGAGAGGATGGTGATGGTGAAGGCCATGTGTACGTGACACACCTCCAGGCTCTCCAGATGTTCTGCTGGGGGTTGTAGTAGTGGCATATGATGGGGGTCCATGATGGGAGCACATGTTCCATACACCTCAGGCTCATTACTCCCGACAGGTGACCTTTCCCCGGACAGATATCTGACTTGTGACATCATCGGCCGCTCCTGTGATGTCACTCATCCTGTCAGGGCTGAACACGGGAGGCTCATTAGTCCGTCCACCATCACACAGCACCCACGGGTCACTCTCTAACATGATTTATGGAGTAATTATTCACCATTCTCCAGCTCTCTGCTTGCTGTCAGTGAATGAGAACCCTCCTGCTCCCGGCTGAGACTATTGGATCTGTGAACAGCGCCCCTACTGTCCTCAGGTTATGTTAGGTATTGCAGCTCTCTTCCATCAGTGTATCCTGCAAGCCGGAGAATATGCGGAGTCCTGGACGTCGCCCCTGAGACTGTGACATTTAGTTCCTATATAATTAACCCCTCCCCCACCTGACCTCTACCCGATTGTCTTGTCTTACACATCAGGACATGCTGGGAGTTGTGGTGCCTTCATATAATGATCTGTAAACTCCTCGGGCAGCGCCGCACACACATCACACGGCTCTCGCTCCAAATACTAATTTTCAAAAGCCAAATTCAAACAACTGCAAATGTGGCGCAGCTGTGGCCCCCGGTGGGGGAGGGGAGGGCTGTATTAATGATCCTGTGTATTTCACACACAGCGCTGGATAGTGCAAAATACTGCCAAATGGTACACAATGGGGCAGATTTACTTACCCGGTCCATTCGCGATCCAGCGGAGCGTTCTCTGCGGTGGATTCGGGTCCGGCCGGGATTCACTAAGGCAGTTCCTCCGACGTCCACCAGGTGGCGCTGCTGCGCTGAAGTCCGCCGAGGCCCACAGGAGTGCACTGAAGTTCACGATCCTATACTTGGTGCAGGTAAGCGCGTGTCCCGCGACACTTTTTTCTTTTTCGTTCGGCCACGCCCCCCGATTTTCGTCGCGTGCATGCCGGCGCCGATGCGCCAAAATCCGATCGCGTGCGCCAAAATCCCGGGGCAATACAGAGAAAATCGGCGCAAATCGGAAATATTTGGGTAACACGTCGGGAAAAAGCGAATCGGGCCCTTAGTGAATGACCCCATTGGGGCTCATTTACTAAGGGTCCGAACGCCGCACTTTCGTCGGGTTTCCCGAATATTTCTTATTTGCAGGGAATTGCCCCGGGATTTTGGCGCACGTGATCGTATTGTGGTGCATCGGCGCTCACATACACCGGGATGGAGAAAGTGAACTCCGGCGGACATCAGTGCAGCAGCGACACCTAGTGGATATCGGCATCACACTGATGACATCATGGTACAATGACCCTGGTATACTGGCACCGTTAATTGATCGGTTCATATTCCCTGTAGATTTGGACAGGATTATGTGACACAATCTGGCTTCACAGCGTCAGCCATGGAAAGGAGAGATCTGCCGTGTATGAAGCCTCTCCCCCAGCGCAGGCTGAAATACTCTGTGCTGCACATCACAGCAGAGCCCATAGACATGAGGAGAGACAGAGCCTCCTCCATCTGACCGGTCAATACTGCCGGACCAAACACTGCAGGACGTCACCAGATAATCACCTCTCAGACAAAGTGCCGGACATGAGACCGCCGCAGAGCATCGCACCCCCAGCACTGACGCACGCAGACCCTTCACATCCAGGAGAAGAGGTAATTCTCTGGCCACAGAAATAATGTGAATTAAGAAGAAAGTACAAGGACGTCCTGACCGATCCCAAGAGGAGAAACCGGAGGGAGAACAGCCCGACACCCCAACACAGGAGCCCCCACATATACTGCCCCCCATGTACAGGAATATAACTACTATAATACTGCCCCCTATGTACAGGAATATAACTACTATAATACTGCCCCCTATGTACAAGAATATAACTACTATAATACTGCCCCCTATGTACAAGACTATAACTACTATAATACTGCCCCCTATGTACAAGAATATAACTACTATAATACTGCCTCCTATGTACAGGAATATAACTACTATAATACTGCCCCCTATGTACAAGAATATAACTACTATAATACTACCCCCTATGTACAAGACTATAACTACTATAATACTGCCTCCTATGTACAAGAATATAACTACTATAATACTACCCTCTATATACAAGAATATAACTACTATAATACTGTCCCCTATGTACAAGAATATAACTCCTATAATACTACCCCCTATGTACAAGAATATAACTACTATAATACTGCCCCCTATGTACAAGAATATAACTACTATAATACTGCCCCCTATGTACAAGAATATAACTACTATAATACTGCCCCCTATGTACAAGAATATAACTACTATAATACTACCCTCTATATACAAGAATATAACTACTATAATACTGCCCCCTATGTACAAGAATATAACTACTATAATACTACCCTCTATATACAAGAATATAACTACTATAATACTGCCCCCTATGTACAAGAATATAACTACTATAATACTGCCCCCTATGTACAGGAATATAACTACTATAATACTGCCCCCTATGTACAGGAATATAACTACTATAATACTGCCCCCTATGCACAAGAATATAACTAATATAATACTGCCCCCTATGTACAAGAATATAACTACTATAATACTGCCCTCTATGTACAAGAATATAACTACTATAATACTGCCCCCTATGTACAGGAATATAACTACTATAATACTGCCCCCTATGTACAAGAATATAACTACTATAATACTGTCCTCTATGTACAGGAATATAACTACTATAATACTGCCCCCTATGTACAAGAATATAACTACTGTAATACTGCCCCCTATGTACAGGAATATAACTACTATAATACTGCCTCCTATGTACAGGAATATAACTACTATAATACTGCCCCCTATGTACAAGCATATAACTACTATAATACTGCCCCCTATGTACAAGCATATAACTACTATAATACTGCCCCCCATGTACAAGAATATAACTACTATAATACTGCCCCCTATGTACAAGAATATAACTACTATAATACTGCCCCCTATGTACAAGAATATAACTACTATAATACTGCCCCCTATGTACAGGAATATAACTACTATAATACTGCCCCCTATGTACAGGAATATAACTACTATAATACTGCCCCCTATGTACAAGAATATAACTACTATAATACTGCCCCCTATGTACAAGAATATAACTACTATAATACTGCCCCCTATGTACAGGAATATAACTACTATAATACTGCACCCTATGTACAGGAATATAACTACTATAATACTGCCCCCTATGTACAGGAATATAACTACTATAATACTGCCCCCTATGTACAAGAATATAACTACTGTAATACTGCCCCCTATGTACAGGAATATAACTACTATAATACTGCCCCCTATGTACAGGAATATAACTACTATAATACTGCCTCCTATGTACAAGAATATAACTACTATAATACTGCCCCCTATGTACAAGAATATAACTACTATAATACTGCCCCTATGTACAAGAATATAACTACTATAATACTACCCCTATGTACAAGAATATAACTACTATAATACTGCCCCCTATGTACAGGAATATAACTACTATAATACTGCCCCCTATGTACAGGAATATAACTACTATAATACTGCCCCCTATGTACAGGAATATAACTACTATAATACTGCCCCCTATGTACAGGAATATAACTACTATAATACTGCCCCCTATGTACAGGAATATAACTACTATAATACTGCCCCCTATGTACAGGAATATAACTACTATAATACTGCCCCCTATGTACAGGAATATAACTACTATAATACTGCCCCCTATGTACAGGAATATAACTACTATAATACTGACCCCTATGTACAGGAATATAACTACTATAATACTGCCCCTATGTACAAGAATATAACTACTATAATACTGCCCCTTATGTACAGGAATATAACTACTATAATACTGCCCCTATGTACAAGAATATAACTACTATAATACTGCCCCTTATGTACAGGAATATAACTACTATAATACTGCCCCCTATGTACAGGAATATAACTACTCTAATACTGACCCCTATGTACAGGAATATAACTACTATAATACTGCCTCCTATGTACAGGAATATAACTACTATAATACTGCCCCCTATGTACAGGAATATAACTACTATAATACTGCCCCCTGTGTACAGGAATATAACTACTATAATACTGCCCTCTGTGTACAGGAATATAACTACTATAATACTGCCCCCTGTGTACAGGAATATAACTACTATAATACTTCTCCCTATGTACAGGAATATAACTACTATAATACTGCCCCCTATGTACAAGAATATAACTACTATAATACTGCCCCCTATGTACAGGAATATAACTACTATAATACTGCCCTCTGTGTACAGGAATATAACTACTATAATACTGCCCCCTGTGTACAGGAATATAACTACTATAATACTTCTCCCTATGTACAGGAATATAACTACTATAATACTGCCCCCTATGTACAAGACTATAACTACTATAATACTGCTCCCTATGTACAAGAATATAACTACTATAATACTGCCCCCTATGTACAAGAATATAACTACTATAATACTGCCCCCTATGTACAAGAATATTACTACTATAATAATAATACTGCCCCCTATGTACAAGAATATAACTACTATAATACTGCCCCCTATGTACATGGATATACCTACTATAATACTACCCCCTATGTACAGGAATATACCTACTATAATACTGCCCCCTATGTACAGGAATATAACTACTATAATACTGCCCCCTATATACAGGAATATAACTACTATAATACTGCCCCCTATGTACAGGAATATAACTACTATAATACTGCCCCCTATGTACAAGAATATAACTACTATAATACTGCCCCCTATGTACAAGAATATAACTACTATAATACTGCCCCCTATGTACAGGAATATAACTACTATAATACTGCCCCCTATATACAGGAATATAACTACTATAATACTGCCCCCTATGTACAGGAATATAACTACTATAATACTGCCCCCTATGTACAAGAATATAACTACTATAATACTGCCGCCTATGTACAAGACTATAACTACTATAATACTGCCCCCTATGTACAAGAATATAACTACTATAATACTGCCTCCTATGTACAAGAATATAACTACTATAATACTGCCCCCTATGTACAAGAATATAACTACTATAATACTGCCCCCTATGTACAGGAATATAACTACTATAATACTGCCCCCTATGTACAGGAATATAACTACTATAATACTGCCCCCTATGTACAGGAATATAACTACTATAATACTGCCCCCTATGTACAGGAATATAACTATTATAATACTGCCCCCTATGTACAAGAATATAACTACTATAATACCGCCCCCTATGTACAAGAATATAACTACTATAATACTGCCCCTATGTACAGGAATATAACTACTATAATACTTCTCCCTATGTACAGGAATGTAACTACTATAATACTGCCCCCTATGTACAAGAATATAACTACTATAATACTGCCCCTATGTACAGGAATATAACTACTATCTATGAATAGTTGCCATATAGTGTCCGAGTATTTCTGCTGCCATATGGTAATAGTTACTATACAGCTTTCATGTAATATTACCGCCATATAGTTCTCATATATTATCACTGCCATATAATGCTTAGGGTATACTGCCGCCATATCATTCTCATGTAATAGTGCTGCCACTATATATAGTACCCATGTAATCTTGCAGCCATATAGTTCCAGTGTAATATTGCTGCCATGCGGTGTTTATGTAATACCACTACCATATAGCACTCTGCCGCCATATAGTGCTAATGTTATACTGCCACCATATAGTGCTTATGTTATACTGCCACCACATGGTGCTTATGTTATACTGTCGCCATATAGTGCTTATGTTATTCTGCCGCCATATAGTGCTAATGTTATACTGCCACCATATAGTGCTTATGTTATACTGCCGCCATATAGTGCTTATGTTATACTGCCACCACATGGTGCTTATGTTATACTGTCGCCATATAGTGCTTATGTTATACTGCCGCCATATAGTGCTTATGTTATTCTGCCGCCATATAGTGCTAATGTTATACTGCCACCATATAGTGCTTATGTTATACTGCCACCATATAGTGCTTATGTTATACTGCCGCCATATAGTGCTTATGTTATACTGCCGCCATATGGTGCTAATGTTATACTGCCACCATATGGTGCTAATGTTATACTGCCACCATATGGTGCTAATGTTATACTGCCACCATATGGTGCTAATGTTATACTGCCGCCATATAGTGCTTATGTTATTCTGCCGCCATATAGTGCTAATGTTATACTGCCGCCATATAGTGCTTATGTTATACTGCCGCCATATAGTGCTTATGTTATACAGCTGCCATATGGTGCTAATATTATACTGCCACCATATGGTGCTAATGTTATACTGCCACCATATGGTGCTAATGTTATACTGCCGCCATATAGTGCTGTTATACTGTTGCCATATAGTGCTTATGTTATGCTGCTGCCATATAGTGCTTAGGAATACTGCCATCATAAAGTGCCCATGTAATACCGCCATATAGTGCAGTTTCCGCCTGGCTCCCCTTTAACCTCTCCTGACAGATTTTGTGTATAAATAAGACAATGTTCTCAGACACGGCGCAGAGGATGAGAGCGCGAGACGTGACGGGTGATCAGTGCGATGAGGGGTGACGACCCCCTCATCCATGTAAACATCCTAATAGCGACATATGGCGGGTGACGCAGACGCCGTCCAATCACATCACATCACAGCGCCACCCGCCGCTGCACCGCCCGCGCTTCACACAATCTGTTACACCCCTGAGGGTCCTGACACCTCGGATCAGCGTCCGCAGGTTTATAGGGCGGAGGTGTCAGGGGTGATGCGGATCAGACTCGGCGCCGGCGTAGCCATAACACATCGGAACGACTGATGGGCGACAGTCTTAAAGGGATTGTCTCCTCTCAGATATCAGGACACTGGATGAGCGAGACCTTGTGCATCACAGAGGTTGTAACTTGTATTATTTAAAGGGGCAGTTACAGTGACCCGCTCCCAGCTCTCCAAGAATCTGACCCAATAATCCGCCGGGAATCTAAGGAAGACGTGTGAGCAAGGAGCAGAACAATGTAACAGAAGAGGACAAATCCAAGACTTCCTCTTGTACCGTCCCTTTAAATCCCTGGCGGCAGCAGCTCAGATCCGGGGAGCGTCGTCCGCAGTCCGTCAATATGGATTTGCTATGAAGTAAACGAGCGGAGCGTGTCTCCCGTCTAATTATTGTCACTCTCGCTGCATCCAGGCGGATCCCCCGCCCCTTTAAATCTAATAATAGGATACATCATTTCCATAGGAGGCGCTGCGCCGGGGGGCGTAATATCGTTGTCTCGTATCTCTGATTTTCTCCGGATGATCTTTTCCTGGAAGTTCTTTACGGATAATTCTTCCTAAATGACGGATTCTCCAGAGAGCGCCATGCTCCGCGCTGTCACCAGGTGGCGCTATTAATTGGTTCGTCTTTCTAGAATCCCGCGGGGGGCATTGCTGTTCATATTCTGAATAGAATGCTAGAACCGCAGTGCAGACTGACACAGAGAGATGGAATAGATGGAAAACTTTATACAAGAGGCTCAGGCACAAAGCTGCAGTGTAGAGGTGAGAGGAGAATGAGGTATATTCATCTATCCCCATTCCAGTGCAGCAGGTCTCCTTTCCTACAGACAGGAAGTGGTTCCAGTGGCGTAACAACCGCCGTAGCAGCCGTAGCGGTTGCTACGGGGCCCATGAGGTTAAGGGGCCCGGGGATGCACGGACTCCGTGTGTCCCTGCAGTGTTGGTGCCTGCCGGATTGTGCCCCCGGGCCCCTACCTCTGTGTCCACTCCTAAATCTGCCCCCTCCGTGAGCTGCCCACCACCTCCCTCAGTGAGCCGGCCGCCCGCCCCCCGGCACAGGTGGCCGCCCGCCCCCCGCTGGAGCCGGCCGCTGTCATTGCGGACAGATGCCCCTCCTCCGCACTCTACATCCCAGTGTACAATGCCCCCCCAGGGCAACACAAGCAACCGTCCGAGTAAGCAAACACCCGGCGGCCGAACAAGCACCCGTGCGCACAATCCCCCGCGCGGCCGAACAAGCTGCCGCACGACTCCCAACCTTCACTCACGCAACCGCCCCCCACCCCCCGGCCCGACTGAACAAGCAAAGACCCCCTGCGCGGCAGAACTGGCTCCCACCTGACTCCGCCGATCGCCCCCCCCCCTTCCCCCCTGGGGCGAACAAGCACCGTACCACCCTTCCACCGAAGCCCCCCCCCCCCCCCCCCCGGGGACCGAACAAGCTGCCGCCCGACTCCCAACCTTCACTCACGCAAACGCCACCCCCCGGCCCGACCGAACAAGCAAGACTGTAGGGATTAACAAACCCAAACCTTAAATTTGGTACTTGACCCTGTACCTTGATAAACCATCCAACCGTTTGGCACTTGACCTTGTACCTTGATCAACCATCTAACCGCTTGGTACTTGACCTTGTGCCTTGATCAACCATCCAACCGTCCGGTACTTGACCTTGTGCCTTGATCAACCATCCAACCGTCCGGTACTTGACCTTGTACTTTGATAAATCATCCATCCGTCTGGTACTTGACCGTGTACCTAGACTAACCACCCAACCGTCTGGTACTTGACCGTGTACCTAGACTAACCACCCAACCGTCTGGTACCTGACCGTGTACCTAGACTAACCACCCAACCGTCTGGTACCTGACCGTGTACCTAGACTAACCACCCAACCGTCTGGTACTTGACCCTGTACCTAGACTAACCACCCAACCGTCTGGTACTTGACCGTGTACCTAGACTAACCACCCAACCGTCTGGTACTTGACCGTGTACCTAGACTAACCACCCAACCGTCTGGTACCTGACCGTGTACCTAGACTAACCACCCAACCGTCTGGTACCTGACCGTGTACCTAGACTAACCACCCAACCGTCTGGTACCTGACCGTGTACCTAGACTAACCACCCAACCGTCTGGTACTTGACCCTGTACCTAGACTAACCACCCAACCGTCTGGTACTTGACCGTGTACCTAGACTAACCACCCAACCGTCTGGTACTTGACCCTGTACCTAGACTAACCACTAGAGATGAGCGAGCACTAAAATGCTCGGGTGCTCGTTACTGGAGCCGAACATTTCCAGATGCTCGAGTGCTCGTTTCGAGTAACGAGCCCCATTGAAGTCAATGGGAGACCCGAGCATTTTTCAAAGGGACCATGGTTCAGGAATAAAATGTGTTATTTAATTGAAAAATAATGTCTTCTGATAATTTGCAAACATCTGCGATCTATTCTTCACTGTTCCGCGCGTATATTATCTCCCGACAAGTTAGCAGATGTAAAGAACAGTGAAGAATAGAATAAAAACAGTGAACACAGTGAACACAGGATCATTTAAGATAAAAACACAGTGCAGAACACAGTGCAGAATAGATTACAGATGTTCGGCACATCTGCTTACTTGTCGGGAGATACGCGCGGAACGGCGCGAACAAAATAGCATGTGAAGAACAATATATATGTGTGTGAAGAACACATTGCAGATGTTTAAATACATCTGCAATGTGTTCTTCACACATATATATTGTTCTTCACATGCTATTTTGTTCGCGCCGTTCCGCGCGTATCTCCCGACAAGTAAGCAGATGTGCCGAACATCTATAATCTATTCTGCACTGTGTTCTGCACTGTGTTTTTATCTTAAATGATCCTGTGTTCACTGTTTTTATTCTATTCTTCATTGTTCTTCACTGTGTTTTTTTTAATTAAATGCTCGATCTCGAGCAGGGGAAATACTCGTCCGAGCAACGAGCCGTCTCGAGTACCCTAATGCTCGACCGAGCATCAAGCTCGGACGAGCATGTTCGCTCATCTCTACTAACCACCCATCCGTCTGGTACTTGACCGTGTACCTAGACTAACCACCCAACCGTCTGGTACCTGACCGTGTACCTAGACTAACCACCCAACCGTCTGGTACTTGACCGTGTACCTAGACTAACCACCCAACCGTCTGGTACCTGACCGTGTACCTAGACTAACCACCCAACCGTCTGGTACCTGACCGTGTACCTAGACTAACCACCCAACCGTCTGGTACCTGACCGTGTACCTAGACTAACCACCCAACCGTCTGGTACTTGACCCTGTACCTAGACTAACCACCCAACCGTCTGGTACTTGACCGTGTACCTAGACTAACCACCCAACCGTCTGGTACTTGGCCGTGTACCTAGACTAACCACCCATCCGTCTGGTACCTGACCGTGTACCTAGACTAACCACCCATCCGTCTGGTACTTGACCGTGTACCTAGACTAACCACCCAACCGTCTGGTACCTGACCGTGTACCTAGACTAACCACCCAACCGTCTGGTACTTGACCGTGTACCTAGACTAACCACCCAACCGTCTGGTACTTGACCGTGTACCTAGACTAACCACCCAACCGTCTGGCACTTGACCGTGTACCTAGACTAACCACCCAACCGTCTGGTACTTGACCGTGTACCTAGACTAACCACCCAACCGTCTGGTACTTGACCGTGTACCTAGACTAACCACCCAACCGTCTGGTACCTGACCGTGTACCTAGATTAACCACCCAACCGTCTGGTACTTGACCGTGTACCTAGACTAACCACCCAACCGTCTGGTACTTGACCGTGTACCTAGACTAACCACCCAACCGTCTGGTACTTGACCATGTACCTAGACTAACACCCAACCGTCTGGTACCTGACCGTGTACCTAGATTAACCACCCAACCGTCTGGTAGTTGACCGTGTACCTAGACTAACCACCCAACCGTCTGGTACTTGACCGTGTACCTAGACTAACCACCCAACCGTCTGGTACTTGACCATGTACCTAGACTAACACCCAACCGTCTGGTACCTGACCGTGTACCTAGATTAACCACCCAACCGTCTGGTAGTTGACCGTGTACCTAGACTAACCACCCAACCGTCTGGTAATTGACCGTGTACCTAGACTAACCACCCAACCGTCTGGTAATTGACCATGTACCTAGACTAACCCCCCCATCAACAGACCGGGAAACTAAATGTTTGGGTAATGTGGGAAGGCCACAGCGTTTATTAACAACTAAGATAAATTATTAAATAACGTTATAAATTAAAACATTTCCCAACTTGCTAGGCCCGCTTGGCATCTTCAAAATCTTGAGAACCAACTTCGCCCGAAATGGCGGCTGCGGCCCTGCAGCCGGCATGTGGGCATCTTCCAACGCCTTAGGGCCTGTGTAACTTCCGCCTTCGCTGTGACAACTGTAGGAAAACAGAAGGAAACGGCCAGAACCAAGGAAAGAAGAGCTGAAAAGAAATAGTTCTGAGGGCAGGGTGGGAGGGTGACTTCTCGCCTCTTCGGTCCAGGGGGCAGAAGGAAAGAGGCCCCCCCCCACGTGCTCTCGGACTTTATAAAACCACCGGGCGGGTCCTTACCCGCCCCCAAACACCGCCTCCTGTGACCTCACACGGGAGGAGTAAAGGGGCAAGCCCCACCAGCCTACCAGAAGGCTTGAAACCACCCCCTACAGTCCTCAGCCCCTTCGCTATTTGCTTTGGGGCTTGTTAAGACCGGACCCCGTGCGCAGCAGAACTGGCTCCCGCCTGACTCCGACGATTACCCCCCCCCGGGGGCGAACAAGCACCGTACCACCCTTCCACCAAAACAGCCCCCCCCCCCCCCCCCGATCACCCACCTACCCGCCAGAACAGCAACCTGAACACCCGTCTCAAGCCAGGGCCGGGTGGTCACCCATACAGGCCCAAAACATCTGAAAAGGTAAGTATATACACAGGGGTGTAACTAGGAGAGGCTGGGCCCCATAGCAGATTTCTACATGGGGCCCCCCTTTCCCCCTAAAAATATTTACATATTTAGGCTGCATTCACATAAACGTGTGCGCGGCCGGCTATAGCGTGGCAGGCACATCTCAGCCCTCCCCTCTCCATAGAGAATAGAGCCACATGGTCGTTCTTACAGCCATAGATACGCTCTATCTCTTTTGCGGCCACGGCTCGAAACAGTGAGTACTCGTTGTGCTCACTGTACCGAGCCCAGGCGCTATAGACGCCTATGGGGGAAGTATATCCGGCAGCAAATTTGCAGCCAGATATACGTCCCTCACACGTTCTTGTGAATGTACTCTAACACAGACATGTTTATACAATTAGACATTTCTACACTCATATATACATACATTTATATACTTACACAAATTTCTACACTCATATACTCGCACCTATATACATACAAGTATACACTTATACACACACATTTATGCACTCTGTATATACTTTATGAGTTATATACAGTGTAACACACATACT
The DNA here is from genome assembly GCF_040894005.1 of Engystomops pustulosus. NCBI lineage: Eukaryota > Metazoa > Chordata > Amphibia > Anura > Leptodactylidae > Engystomops > Engystomops pustulosus. Next base: position 14,327,522 of record NC_092418.1, read on the forward strand.
GTATATAAAAATCACACATACTGCATACACATTATATACTATATATATATATTAAACACACATACAGTATACACTGACCATATATACACATACATGCAGTATAAAAACGCCATATACACACATGCGACATATACATACAGAATATACACACATACAGCGTATACAGACACATACGGGAAATACACACACACACATTCAGTATATAGAGCATATGCATACATACCATATACACAGCATATGCAAAAACACACATACATCATATATGTGCATATATTTAAATGTGCACATATATATGCTTATATAAATATGTGTGTGTAGAAATACAGTAGATGCATATATACACATATACACAGTATATACATATATACACAGTATTTACTCAAGGGAAATACAAACAGCACACACAATATATAATCACGAATATAGGCAGCACTCCAAGACGTCCAGTATTAGGTGAAAAAAATGTTCTTTATTCCATATTTGAAAAAGGCTCCAAGCGAGCCGAAATGTCGCTGTACTTTGTTGAACTTTTTAAACATGGTATAAAGAAGAACATTTTTTTTCACCTAATGCTGGACGTCTTGGAGTGCTGCCTATATTGGTGATTATACACAATATATACACATATACACAGTATATGCATATATCCAATAATACACAGTATATACATATATACACATATACACAATATATGCATGTATCCAATAATGCACAATATATACATATATACAATAATACATAATATATGCATATATAAAATAATACACAGTATATACATATATACAATAATACACAGTATATGCATATATACAATAATACACAATATATACACACATACACAGTATATACATATATACACATATACACAGTATATACACATATACACACATATACACAGTATATGCATATATACAATAATACACTACATATACACAGATATACATATATACACAGTGTATACATATATACACTCACAGATAAATACATATGTATATACTTACCTTTTCAGATGTTTTGGGCCTGTATGGGTGACCACCCGGCCCTGGCTTGAGACGGGTGTTCAGGTTGGTGTTCTGGCGGGTAGGTGGGTGATCGGGGGGGGGGGCTTTGCGGGGCTGTTTCGGTGGAAGGGTGGTACGGTGCTTGTTCGCCCCCGGGGGGGGGGGGGGGGGGGGGGGGGGTAATCGTCGGAGTCAGGCGGGAGCCTGTGTATATGTGTGTATATGTGTATATATTGTGTATTATTGTATATATGCATATACTGTGTATATGTGTATATATGTATATACTGTGTATGTGTGTATATATTGTGTATTATTGTATATATGCATATACTGTGTATTATTGTATATATGTATATACTGTGTATTATTTTATATATGCATATATTATGTATTATTGTATATATGTATATATTGTGCATTATTGGATACATGCATATATTGTGTATATGTGTATATATGTATATACTGTGTATTATTGGATATATGCATATACTGTGTATATGTGTATATACTGTGTATAATCACCAATATAGGCAGCACTCCAAGACGTCCAGCATTAGGTGAAAAAAAATGTTCTTCTTTATACCATGTTTAAAAAGTTCAACAAAGTACAGCGACATTTCGGCTCGCTTGGAGCCTTTTTCAAATATGGAATAAAGAACATTTTTTTCACCTAATACTGGACGTCTTGGAGTGCTGCCTATATTCGTGATTATATATTGTGTGTGCTGTTTGTATTTCCCTTGAGTAAATACTGTGTATATATGTATATACTGTGTATATGTGTATATATGCATCTACTGTATTTCTACACACACATATTTATATAAGCATATATATGTGCACATTTAAATATATGCACATATATGATGTATGTGTGTTTTTGCATATGCTGTGTATATGGTATGTATGCATATGCTCTATATACTGAATGTGTGTGTGTGTATTTCCCGTATGTGTCTGTATACGCTGTATGTGTGTATATTCTGTATGTATATGTCGCATGTGTGTATATGGCGTTTTTATACTGCATGTATGTGTATATATGGTCAGTGTATACTGTATGTGTGTTTAATATATATATATAGTATATAATGTGTATGCAGTATGTGTGATTTTTATATACAGTATGTGTGTTACACTGTATATAACTCATAAAGTATATACAGAGTGCATAAATGTGTGTGTATAAGTGTATACTTGTATGTATATAGGTGCGAGTATATGAGTGTAGAAATTTGTGTAAGTATATAAATGTATGTATATATGAGTGTAGAAATGTCTAATTGTATAAACATGTCTGTGTTAGAGTACATTCACAAGAACGTGTGAGGGACGTATATCTGGCTGCAAATTTGCTGCCGGATATACTTCCCCCATAGGCGTCTATATCGCCTGGGCTCGGTACAGTGAGCACAACGAGTACTCACTGTTTCGAGCCGTGGCCGCAAAAGAGATAGAGCGTATCTATGGCTGTAAGAACGACCATGTGGCTCTATTCTCTATGGAGAGGGGAGGGCTGAGATGTGCCTGCCACGCTATAGCCGGCCGCGCACACGTTTATGTGAATGCAGCCTAAATATGTAAATATTTTTAGGGGGAAAGGGGGGCCCCATGTAGAAATCTGCTATGGGGCCCAGCCTCTCCTAGTTACGCCCCTGAGTGGTTCCTAGGGTGGACCAATCACTGGCCTCAGAGCAGGAGCACGGACCTCATCATCCATGCATGTGTTAACTTTGAGGCCAGTGATTAGTTTACAGCATTCAAAGGAGCCTCATTACTTTTGGTCTAGAGGGAACAGGACCTGCACTGCTGCAACGGAACACAAAGTCTTCCAGAAACCAACAGCTCTCCTAAAATTACTGGGGTCATTAAGATTTACCCCCAGTGGCCAGAAAGAGGTGTAGAATAAGGCACACTCACCTCTGTTCCAGTGATGCAGCTCCTGTCCCCCTCCAGACAGGACGTTGTGAAGCTACTGTGAATTTGGATTGGTCCACAACGGTCACATGAGCCTCACGACTTCCTGTGTGGTCAAGACCAAAAGCAAAGGCGCAGGGGCCCCACCACTGGCAGCGGGAGTAGGTGCTTTTGTAGGGTCACCCAGTGGTTAGGTTCACATGGTGCAGTGTTACGCCCAATTCTAGAGATGGATATTTAGGGTTTGTTATTGTAAGAGACGCGTTTTGAGATCAGATATGAGAAGGTGGGGGGGGGGGGGGGTGATGAATGAGGAAACAGCCGGAGATTATAATGGGATGTAATGAAGATGTCGTTAAACAGGAAGGAAAATGAAGACAGAATGACAGAAGCAATGAAAAATCCATGAGAGGTCGATGATGATGAAGATTTATAGGAGGACTGGTAATGAGCAGGAGGGGGCGCTGCTGTTCTGAGGACTGGTAATGAGCAGGAGGGGGCGCTGCTGCGCTGAGGAGGACTGGTAATGAGCTGGAGGGGGCGCTGCTGCGCTGAGGAGGACTGGTAATGAGCTGGAGGGGGCGCTGCTGCGCTGAGGACTGGTAATGAGCTGGAGGGGGCGCTGCTGCGCTGAGGACTGGTAATGAGCTGGAGGGGGCGCTGCTGCGCTGAGGACTGGTAATGAGCAGGAGGGGGCGCTGCTGTTCTGAGGACTGGTAATGAGCAGGAGGGGGCGCTGCTGCGCTGAGGACTGGTAATGAGCTGGAGGGGGCGCTGCTGCGCTGAGGAGGACTGGTAATGAGCTGGAGGGGGGCGCTGCTGCGCTGAGGACTGGTAATGAGCAGGAGGGGGCGCTGCTGCGCTGAGGACTGGTAATGAGCAGGAGGGGGCGCTGCTGCGCTGAGGACTGGTAATGAGCAGGAGGGGGCGCTGCTGCGCTGAGGAGGACTGGTAATGAGCTGGAGGGGGCGCTGCTGCGCTGAGGACTGGTAATGAGCTGGAGGGGGGCGCTGCTGCGCTGAGGACTGGTAATGAGCTGGAGGGGGCGCTGCTGCGCTGAGGACTGGTAATGAGCAGGAGGGGGCGCTGCTGCGCTGAGGACTGGTAATGAGCAGGAGGGGGCGCTGCTGCGCTGAGGAGGACTGGTAATGAGCTGGAGGGGGCGCTGCTGCGCTGAGCAGGACTGGTAATGAGCTGGAGGGGGCGCTGCTGCGCTGAGGAGGACTGGTAATGAGCTGGAGGGGGCGCTGCTGCGCTGAGGACTGGTAATGAGCTGGAGGGGGCGCTGCTGCGCTGAGGACTGGTAATGAGCAGGAGGGGGCGCTGCTGCGCTGAGGACTGGTAATGAGCAGGAGGGGGCGCTGCTGCGCTGAGGAGGACTGGTAATGAGCTGGAGGGGGCGCTGCTGCGCTGAGGACTGGTAATGAGCTGGAGGGGGCGCTGCTGCGCTGAGGAGGACTGGTAATGAGCTGGAGGGGGCGCTGCTGCGCTGAGGAGGACTGGTAATGAGCTGGAGGGGGCGCTGCTGTGCTGACGAGGACTGGTAATGAGCAGGAGGGGGTGCTGCTGCGCTGAGGACTGGTAATGAGCTGGAGGGGGCGCTGCTGCGCTGACGAGGACTGGTAATGAGTTGGAGGGGGCGCTGCTGTACTGAGAAGGACTGGTAATGAGCTGGAGGGGGCGCTGCTGCGCTGAGGAGGACTGGTAATGAGCCGGAGGGGGCGCTGCTGCGCTGAGGAGGACTGGTAATGAGCTGGAGGGGGCGCTGCTGTGCTGAGGAGGACTGGTAATGAGCTGGAGGGGGCGCTGCTGTGCTGAGGAGGACTGGTAATGAGCTGGAGGGGGCGCTGCTGCGCTGAGGACTGGTAATGAGCTGGAGGGGGCGCTGCTGCGCTGAGGACTGGTAATGGGCTGGAGGGGGCGCTGCTGCGCCGAGGAGGACTGGTAATGAGCTGGAGGGGGGCGCTCCTGCGCTGAGGACTGGTAATGGGCTGGAGGGGGGGCGTTGCTCCGCTGAGGAGGACTGGTAATGAGCTGGAGGGGGCGCTGCTGTGCTGAGGAGGACTGGTAATGAGCTGGAGGGGGCGCTGCTGCGCTGAGGACTGGTAATGAGCTGGAGGGGGCGCTGCTGCGCTGAGGACTGGTAATGAGCTGGAGGGGGCGCTGCTGCGCCGAGGAGGACTGGTAATGAGCTGGAGGGGGCGCTCCTGCGCTGAGGAGGACTGGTAATGAGCTGGAGGGGGCGCTCCTGCGCTGAGGAGGACTGGTAATGAGCTGGAGGGGGCGCTGCTGCGCTGAGGACTGGTAATGGGCTGGAGGGGGCGCTGCTGTGCTGAGGAGGACTGGTAATGAGCTGGAGGGGGCGCTGCTGCGCTGAGGACTGGTAATGAGCAGGAGGGGGCGCTGCTGTTCTGAGGACTGGTAATGAGCAGGAGGGGGGCGCTGCTGCGCTGAGGACTGGTAATGAGTTGGAGGGGGCGCTGCTGCGCTGAGGAGGACTGGTAATGAGCTGGAGGGGGCGCTGCTGCGCTGAGGACTGGTAATGAGCAGGAGGGGGCGCTGCTGCGCTGAGGACTGGTAATGAGCAGGAGGGGGCGCTGCTGCGCTGAGGACTGGTAATGAGCAGGAGGGGGCGCTGCTGCGCTGAGGAGGACTGGTAATGAGCTGGAGGGGGCGCTGCTGCGCTGAGGACTGGTAATGAGCTGGAGGGGGGCGCTGCTGCGCTGAGGACTGGTAATGAGCTGGAGGGGGCGCTGCTGCGCTGAGGACTGGTAATGAGCAGGAGGGGGCGCTGCTGCGCTGAGGACTGGTAATGAGCAGGAGGGGGCGCTGCTGCGCTGAGGAGGACTGGTAATGAGCTGGAGGGGGCGCTGCTGCGCTGAGCAGGACTGGTAATGAGCTGGAGGGGGCGCTGCTGCGCTGAGGAGGACTGGTAATGAGCTGGAGGGGGCGCTGCTGCGCTGAGGACTGGTAATGAGCTGGAGGGGGCGCTGCTGCGCTGAGGACTGGTAATGAGCAGGAGGGGGCGCTGCTGCGCTGAGGACTGGTAATGAGCAGGAGGGGGCGCTGCTGCGCTGAGGAGGACTGGTAATGAGCTGGAGGGGGCGCTGCTGCGCTGAGGACTGGTAATGAGCTGGAGGGGGCGCTGCTGCGCTGAGGAGGACTGGTAATGAGCTGGAGGGGGCGCTGCTGCGCTGAGGAGGACTGGTAATGAGCTGGAGGGGGCGCTGCTGTGCTGACGAGGACTGGTAATGAGCAGGAGGGGGTGCTGCTGCGCTGAGGACTGGTAATGAGCTGGAGGGGGCGCTGCTGCGCTGACGAGGACTGGTAATGAGTTGGAGGGGGCGCTGCTGTACTGAGAAGGACTGGTAATGAGCTGGAGGGGGCGCTGCTGCGCTGAGGAGGACTGGTAATGAGCCGGAGGGGGCGCTGCTGCGCTGAGGAGGACTGGTAATGAGCTGGAGGGGGCGCTGCTGTGCTGAGGAGGACTGGTAATGAGCTGGAGGGGGCGCTGCTGTGCTGAGGAGGACTGGTAATGAGCTGGAGGGGGCGCTGCTGCGCTGAGGACTGGTAATGAGCTGGAGGGGGCGCTGCTGCGCTGAGGACTGGTAATGGGCTGGAGGGGGCGCTGCTGCGCCGAGGAGGACTGGTAATGAGCTGGAGGGGGGCGCTCCTGCGCTGAGGACTGGTAATGGGCTGGAGGGGGGGCGTTGCTCCGCTGAGGAGGACTGGTAATGAGCTGGAGGGGGCGCTGCTGTGCTGAGGAGGACTGGTAATGAGCTGGAGGGGGCGCTGCTGCGCTGAGGACTGGTAATGAGCTGGAGGGGGCGCTGCTGCGCTGAGGACTGGTAATGAGCTGGAGGGGGCGCTGCTGCGCCGAGGAGGACTGGTAATGAGCTGGAGGGGGCGCTCCTGCGCTGAGGAGGACTGGTAATGAGCTGGAGGGGGCGCTCCTGCGCTGAGGAGGACTGGTAATGAGCTGGAGGGGGCGCTGCTGCGCTGAGGACTGGTAATGGGCTGGAGGGGGCGCTGCTGTGCTGAGGAGGACTGGTAATGAGCTGGAGGGGGCGCTGCTGTGCTGAGGACTGGTAATGAGCTGGAGGGGGCGCTGCTGCGCTGAGGACTGGTAATGGGCTGGAGGGGGCGCTGCTGCGCCGAGGAGGACTGGTAATGAGCTGGAGGGGGGCGCTCCTGCGCTGAGGACTGGTAATGGGCTGGAGGGGGGGCGTTGTTCCGCTGAGGAGGACTGGTAATGAGCTGGATGGGGCGCTGCTGCGCTGAGGAGGACTGGTAACAAACTGGAGAGGGGGCACTGCGCCGAGGAGCAGGAGAGATGCTGCTGCTATGATGCTACTACAACGGAGAAGAGCTGCAGTACCAGTCACAGCCCATAAACAGGGGTGGCGCCGTTTCTGTCATGTTTTTGTAAACCACTCCAAGATTCCAGTCTTCTATAACAGGGGGCAATGCTACGAGCAGACACTGGACAGTGAATTAAAGGGATTTCCTTTACACCTACAACCTAAAATGTAGAGTATTTTTAACCATGAATTCATTAAACATCCATAAAATTGTGTTTTATACTCCAATCACAGACAAAGCTGCATTCACAGCCCATGATATGAATGACCTGATGTTTTGGAAAAAGTAAGTAATAAATGAACATGATCAGATTAATAGGAAAGAGCTTTATATATTGTATATAATAAGAAATATTGTGTGCCTGAAACGCGTCACGGTGACTGCGCAGCCGCTGCCACTCAGGGAGGAAATATCTTCTTTAGTCATGTAATGGATTTCAATCAAACACATAGAGATCCGTGTCACAGCGAGGAGCGTCCTGGTGCTTCACATCACAAGTGACGACTGTGAGGAAAAATACTCCTGTCCCTGTGACGCATTTCGGTAATTTTAATTTTTTTTTCATATAATGGAAAAGTTCTACTTTGGATCATAAACTCTTCTCAGAGACTGCGGAGCACGAAACCCAATGAGGAGGAAAACCGTGCGATGAGCTTCCATTCAAGAGGTTATGATACACATACTTGGACCGAAACGCGTCATATTTTTTTTACATTTTGATGACTTTAAAGGAAAATATTTTATTTTTTGTGAATATTTTGTAAAGTGTCCAAAAGTATCACAAAAGACCAAAACGCGTCCCGGTGGCTTTAGGAGAATTGATGAATTTGTGACAGATTTTGAGATTTTTTCATCAAAAAAATCCTATATTGGATCAAAACTGCTTCCACAAGAGATTGATGACTCCGAGATAATCCACGTTTCAATTCAAGATACAGACTGGAAAAGATGAAGAAGAGATAAGACTTTTTTGAAAATTAAAGAAAAAAAAAAAGAAAAAAAAACTACAAAAAAAAAAAATTTCAGTATAACTGATAAAATTATAAATATTTATGTTGAGAGTGAAATGCGTCAGTAGTGGAGCTGCTGAGGACCTGGACTCCAGTCATTCAGAGGTTTTCTCGTTTCTTCTATGCTGAACTGAAGCGCGTCACAAGAATCTATTGTGACTTTCGTCAGGATATTTCCTCCAGACATTGTGACGTTCCAATCTTCTTAAAAGTCCTGCAGTGCTCCGAAACGCATCGTTGTCACCGGCGTGTATCAATGTAAGAAATTATATTCCAGTCACTGTCACGGGTCTTAATCTTCTTTGAAAACCATCACAAAGAGATAAGAAACAAAGATCGACCACGGATCAAAATGCGTGGATGACTCCATGAGGGATTATACACTCCAGGCATTAGAAGGTGGTTGTGGATTTCACACACAGACAGGAAGTACTGAAATGCGTCCCAGCCCCCCGTAAAGAGGAAAATTCACCTTGATCAGCGCGTTTCAAGATATTTTTCTACAAGAGGAAATAAGATCTTTGTTGATATAAAGACTAAAAGACTCAAATGTGCCACAGGGACCAGGGAATGCATCTTCACAAAGTCATCAATACAGTCACATCTCCAGGATCAAAGTCTCACTGATGCGTTTCAGGCTTTTGAAAAGCAGTCTTGTCCGGCGACATCTCAGAAGCAGAGATAAAAAAAAAATCCAGCACGTAGATGGAAAGAGATTGTTGCTGGACTAAAATGATCCGTAACTCAGAAGCAGTTTAGTTTGTTGAGTAAAAATCAAAATAAAATCCGATAATGGATCGAAACGCGTCTTAATAAAGATTGAGTTCACTGATGACTCTGCCAGGAATAATATCTTTCAGTCGCATCGACGCATTTCAGTCCTTCTAAAACCCAAATACAGAAGATCTTGGGGAAAAATAAAGCTCCTCACAATGTTCACCAAAACATAAACTCCGGAACTTGACGCATTTCAATCCCAAGCCCTAGATCTTTACAAACATGTTTAACTTTTATCCACTGTGGCGCATTGTATCCAACCTAGAATACACTAAACAGCAGTGCGGAGGATTGCAACGTCTTGAAGAGATGAAGAATAATATGCAAAAAATGTAACGCATTTTGGTCCCATTTGCTCGTCATAAGTTACGATGCGTTTTAACCTTCCTGGAACAAACAAAAAAAGATCAGACGCATTTAAACCCCATGTGATCAGTCAATATGACTGTAGTGCGTTAGTAATAAGAAATTCTACTGTCCACTGTGACGCGTTTCGATCCAAGATGACAGGAAATGACAGATAATTGGTGATGACAGGAGTATACGTCTCCAGCCAATGAAACATTAAGGCGACGCAGTTCTATCCTTAGTCTGGAGGCCTGAAACGCGTTAGTGTAGTATATTCACAGCCATCTGGGGGTTAATTGACCTCTCTCTCTCCGGATACTTGGAAGTATCGACCTGCGGATTCCCGGTGACATTAAACAATGAGGCGCTGTCATGCCCGATGCCGTCTCAGGGACCGACATGACGGAGCGTCTTCAAGGAATTGTAATAATTTACTTTAATTAATCCTGGAAAAGAGCGGAGATGTAATTACCGCTAATAACAACTGCATGAATAACACACCGACACATGGCCCCTGCCGCACTACTGCTCCCAGCATCATGAGGGTTTCTAACTACAACTCCTAGCGTAGCCCGAGAGCTACAGCATGGATTATAACAGCAACAATCTCACCGCCATATAGCAGTATACAGGGAGGTGTATCCCCCCCATACCACCACCATATAGCAGTATACAGGGAGGTGTATCCCCCCCATACCACCACCATATAGCAGTATACAGGGAGGTGTATCCCCTCCCATACCACCACCATATAGCAGTATACAGGGAGGTGTATCCCCCCCATACCACCACCATATAGCAGTATACAGGGAGGTGTATCCCCCATACCACCACCATATAGCAGTATACAGGGAGGTGTATCCCCCCATACCACCACCATATAGCAGTATACAGGGAGGTGTATCCCCTCCCATACCACCGCCATATAGCAGTATACAGGGAGGTGTATCCCCCCATACCACCACCATATAGCAGTATACAGGGAGGTGTATCCCCCCCATACCACCACCATATAGCAGTATACAGGGAGGTGTATCCCCCATACCACCGCCATATAGCAGTATACAGGGAGGTGTATCCCCCCCATACCACCGCCATATAGCAGTATACAGGGAGGTGTATCCCCCCCATACCACCACCATATAGCAGTATACAGGGAGGTGTATCCCCCCCATACCACCACCATATAGCAGTATACAGGGAGGTGTATCCCCCCCATACCACCACCATATAGCAGTATACAGGGAGGTGTATCCCCCATACCACCGCCATATAGCAGTATACAGGGAGGTGTATCCCCCCATACCACCACCATATAGCAGTATACAGGGGGGTGTATCCCCCCATACCACCACCATATAGCAGTATACAGGGAGGTGTATCCCCCATACCACCACCATATAGCAGTATACAGGGAGGTGTATCCCCCCCCATACCACCACCATATAGCAGTATACAGGGAGGTGTATCCCCCCCATACCACCACCATATAGCAGTATACAGGGAGGTGTATCCCCCCCATACCACCACCATATAGCAGTATACAGGGAGGTGTATCCCCTCCCATACCACCACCATATAGCAGTATACAGGGAGGTGTATCCCCCCCATACCACCACCATATAGCAGTATACAGGGAGGTGTATCCCCCATACCACCACCATATAGCAGTATACAGGGAGGTGTATCCCCTCCATACCACCACCATATAGCAGTATACAGGGAGGTGTATCCCCCCCATACCACCGCCATATAGCAGTATACAGGGAGGTGTATCCCCTCCCATACCACCACCATATAGCAGTATACAGGGAGGTGTATCCCCCCATACCACCACCATATAGCAGTATACAGGGAGGTGTATCCCCCATACCACCGCCATATAGCAGTATACAGGGAGGTGTATCCCCCCATACCACCACCATATAGCAGTATACAGGGAGGTGTATCCCCTCCCATACCACCACCATATAGCAGTATACAGGGAGGTGTATCCCCCCCATACCACCGCCATATAGCAGTATACAGGGAGGTGTATCCCCCCATACCACCGCCATATAGCAGTATACAGGGAGGTGTATCCCCCATACCACCGCCATATAGCAGTATACAGGGAGGTGTATCCCCCCATACCACCACCATATAGCAGTATACAGGGAGGTGTATCCCCCATACCACCGCCATATAGCAGTATACAGGGAGGTGTATCCCCCCATACCACCACCATATAGCAGTATACAGGGAGGTGTATCCCCTCCCATACCACCACCATATAGCAGTATACAGGGAGGTGTATCCCCCCCATACCACCGCCATATAGCAGTATACAGGGAGGTGTATCCCCCATACCACCGCCATATAGCAGTATACAGGGAGGTGTATCCCCCCCATACCACCGCCATATAGCAGTATACAGGGAGGTGTATCCCCCCCATACCACCGCCATATAGCAGTATACAGGGAGGTGTATCCCCCCCATACCACCACCATATAGCAGTATACAGGGAGGTGTATCCCCCCCATACCACCACCATATAGCAGTATACAGGGAGGTGTATCCCCCCCATACCACCACCATATAGCAGTATACAGGGAGGTGTATCCCCCCATACCACCGCCATATAGCAGTATACAGGGAGGTGTATCCCCCCCATACCACCGCCATATAGCAGTATACAGGGAGGTGTATCCCCCCATACCACCACCATATAGCAGTATACAGGGAGGTGTATCCCCCCCATACCACCACCATATAGCAGTATACAGGGAGGTGTATCCCCCCATACCACCACCATATAGCAGTATACAGGGAGGTGTATCCCCCCCATACCACCACCATATAGCAGTATACAGGGAGGTGTATCCCCCCCATACCACCACCATATAGCAGTATACAGGGAGGTGTATCCCCTCCCATACCACCACCATATAGCAGTATACAGGGAGGTGTATCCCCCCCATACCACCACCATATAGCAGTATACAGGGAGGTGTATCCCCCCCATACCACCGCCATATAGCAGTATACAGGGAGGTGTATCCCCCCCATACCACCGCCATATAGCAGTATACAGGGAGGTGTATCCCCCCATACCACCACCATATAGCAGGATACAGGGAGGTGTATCCCCCCATACCACCGCCATATAGCAGTATACAGGGAGGTGTATCCCCCCCATACCACCGCCATATAGCAGTATACAGGGAGGTGTATCCCCTCCCATACCACCACCATATAGCAGTATACAGGGAGGTGTATCCCCCCCATACCACCACCATATAGCAGTATACAGGGAGGTGTATCCCCCCCCATACCACCGCCATATAGCAGTATACAGGGAGGTGTATCCCCCCATACCACCGCCATATAGCAGTATACAGGGAGGTGTATCCCTCCATACCACCGCCATATAGCAGTATACAGGGAGGTGTATCCCCCCATACCACCGCCATATAGCAGTATACAGGGAGGTGTATCCCCCCCATACCACCACCATATAGCAGTATACAGGGAGGTGTATCCCCCCATACCACCGCCATATAGCAGTATACAGGGAGGTGTATCCCCCCCCATACCACCACCATATAGCAGTATACAGGGAGGTGTATCCCCCCATACCACCACCATATAGCAGTATACAGGGAGGTGTATCCCCCCATACCACCACCATATAGCAGTATACAGGGAGGTGTATCCCCCCATACCACCACCATATAGCAGTATACAGGGAGGTGTATCCCCCATACCACCACCATATAGCAGTATACAGGGAGGTGTATCCCCCCCATACCACCACCATATAGCAGTATACAGGGAGGTGTATCCCCCCATACCACCACCATATAGCAGTATACAGGGAGGTGTATCCCCCCCATACCACCACCATATAGCAGTATACAGGGAGGTGTATCCCCCCATACCACCACCATATAGCAGTATACAGGGAGGTGTATCCCCCCCATACCACCACCATATAGCAGTATACAGGGAGGTGTATCCCCCCATACCACCACCATATAGCAGTATACAGGGAGGTGTATCCCCCCATACCACCACCATATAGCAGTATACAGGGAGGTGTATCCCCCCCATACCACCACCATATAGCAGTATACAGGCACGTGTATCCCCCATACCACCACCATATAGCAGTATACAGGGAGGTGTATCCCCCCATACCACCGCCATATAGCAGTATACAGGGAGGTGTATCCCCTCCCATACCACCACCATATAGCAGTAAACAGGGAGGTGTATCCCCCCATACCACCGCCATATAGCAGTATACAGGGAGGTGTATCCCCCCATACCACCACCATATAGCAGTAAACAGGGAGGTGTATCCCCCCCATACCACCGCCATATAGCAGTATACAGGGAGGTGTATCCCCCCCATACCACCACCATATAGCAGTATACAGGGAGGTGTATCCCCCCCATACCACCGCCATATAGCAGTATACAGGGAGGTGTATCCCCCCCATACCACCACCATATAGCAGTATACAGGGAGGTGTAGCCCCCCCATACCACCGCCATATAGCAGTATACAGGGAGGTGTATCCCCCCCCATACCACCACCATATAGCAGTATACAGGGAGGTGTATCCCCCCCATACCACCACCATATAGCAGTATACAGGGAGGTGTATCCCCCCCATACCACCACCATATAGCAGTATACAGGGACATGTATCCCCTCCCATACCACCACCATATAGCAGTATACAGGGAGGTGTATCCCCCCCATACCACCGCCATATAGCAGTATACAGGGAGGTGTATCCCCCCATACCACCACCATATAGCAGTATACAGGGAGGTGTATCCCCCATACCACCGCCATATAGCAGTATACAGGGAGGTGTATCCCCCCCATACCACCACCATATAGCAGTATACAGGGAGGTGTATCCCCTCCATACCACCACCATATAGCAGTATACAGGGAGGTGTATCCCCCCCATACCACCGCCATATAGCAGTATACAGGGAGGTGTATCCCCTCCCATACCACCACCATATAGCAGTATACAGGGAGGTGTATCCCCCCATACCACCACCATATAGCAGTATACAGGGAGGTGTATCCCCCATACCACCGCCATATAGCAGTATACAGGGAGGTGTATCCCCCCATACCACCACCATATAGCAGTATACAGGGAGGTGTATCCCCTCCCATACCACCACCATATAGCAGTATACAGGGAGGTGTATCCCCCCCCATACCACCGCCATATAGCAGTATACAGGGAGGTGTATCCCCCATACCACCGCCATATAGCAGTATACAGGGAGGTGTATCCCCCCCATACCACCGCCATATAGCAGTATACAGGGAGGTGTATCCCCCCCATACCACCGCCATATAGCAGTATACAGGGAGGTGTATCCCCCCCATACCACCACCATATAGCAGTATACAGGGAGGTGTATCCCCCATACCACCACCATATAGCAGTATACAGGGAGGTGTATCCCCCCATACCACCACCATATAGCAGTATACAGGGAGGTGTATCCCCCCCATACCACCGCCATATAGCAGTATACAGGGAGGTGTATCCCCCCCATACCACCGCCATATAGCAGTATACAGGGAGGTGTATGCCCCCATACCACCACCATATAGCAGTATACAGGGAGGTGTATCCCCTCCCATACCACCACCATATAGCAGTATACAGGGAGGTGTATCCCCCCATACCACCGCCATATAGCAGTATACAGGGAGGTGTATCCCCTCCCATACCACCACCATATAGCAGTATACAGGGAGGTGTATCCCCCCATACCACCGCCATATAGCAGTATACAGGGAGGTGTATCCCCCCATACCACCGCCATATAGCAGTATACAGGGAGGTGTATCCCCCCATACCACCACCATATAGCAGTATACAGGGAGGTGTATCCCCTCCCATACCACCACCATATAGCAGTATACAGGGAGGTGTATCCCCCCCATACCACCACCATATAGCAGTATACAGGGAGGTGTATCCCCCCCATACCACCACCATATAGCAGTATACAGGGAGGTGTATCCCCCCCATACCACCGCCATATAGCAGTATACAGGGACATGTATCCCCCCCATACCACCGCCATATAGCAGTATACAGGGAGGTGTATCCCCCCCATACCACCACCATATAGCAGTATACAGGGAGGTGTATCCCCCCCATACCACCGCCATATAGCAGTATACAGGGAGGTGTATCCCCCCCCATACCACCACCATATAGCAGTATACAGGGAGGTGTATCCCCCCCATACCACCGCCATATAGCAGTATACAGGGAGGTGTATCCCCCCCATACCACCGCCATATAGCAGTATACAGGGAGGTGTATCCCCTCCCATACCACCACCATATAGCAGTATACAGGGACATGTATCCCCCCCATACCACCGCCATATAGCAGTATACAGGGAGGTGTATCCCCTCCCATACCACCACCATATAGCAGTATACAGGGAGGTGTATCCCCCCCATACCACCGCCATATAGCAGTATACAGGGAGGTGTATCCCCCCATACCACCACCATATAGCAGTATACAGGGAGGTGTATCCCCCCATACCACCACCATATAGCAGTAAACAGGGAGGTGTATCCCCCCCATACCACCGCCATATAGCAGTATACAGGGAGGTGTATCCCCTCCCATACCACCACCATATAGCAGTATACAGGGAGGTGTATCCCCCCCATACCACCACCATATAGCAGTATACAGGGAGGTGTATCCCCCCCATACCACCACCATATAGCAGTATACAGGGAGGTGTATCCCCCCCATACCACCGCCATATAGCAGTATACAGGGAGGTGTATCCCCCCATACCACCACCATATAGCAGTATACAGGGAGGTGTATCCCTCCATACCACCACCATATAGCAGTATACAGGGAGGTGTATCCCCTCCCATACCACCACCATATAGCAGTATACAGGGAGGTGTATCCCCCCATACCACCACCATATAGCAGTATACAGGGAGGTGTATCCCCCCATACCACCGCCATATAGCAGTATACAGGGAGGTGTATCCCCTCCCATACCACCACCATATAGCAGTATACAGGGAGGTGTATCCCCCCCATACCACCACCATATAGCAGTATACAGGGAGGTGTATCCCCCCCCATACCACCGCCATATAGCAGTATACAGGGAGGTGTATCCCCCCATACCACCGCCATATAGCAGTATACAGGGAGGTGTATCCCCCATACCACCACCATATAGCAGTATACAGGGAGGTGTATCCCCCCCATACCACCACCATATAGCAGTATACAGGGAGGTGTATCCCCCCCATACCACCACCATATAGCAGTATACAGGGAGGTGTATCCCCCCATACCACCACCATATAGCAGTATACAGGGAGGTGTATCCCCCCCATACCACCACCATATAGCAGTATACAGGCACGTGTATCCCCCATACCACCACCATATAGCAGTATACAGGGAGGTGTATCCCCCCATACCACCGCCATATAGCAGTATACAGGGAGGTGTATCCCCTCCCATACCACCACCATATAGCAGTATACAGGGAGGTGTATCCCCCCATACCACCACCATATAGCAGTATACAGGGAGGTGTATCCCCCCCATACCACCACCATATAGCAGTAAACAGGGAGGTGTATCCCCCCCATACCACCGCCATATAGCAGTATACAGGGAGGTGTATCCCCCCCATACCACCACCATATAGCAGTATACAGGGAGGTGTATCCCCCCATACCACCACCATATAGCAGTATACAGGGAGGTGTATCCCCCCATACCACCACCATATAGCAGTAAACAGGGAGGTGTATCCCCCCATACCACCGCCATATAGCAGTATACAGGGAGGTGTATCCCCCCCATACCACCACCATATAGCAGTATACAGGGAGGTGTATCCCCCCCATACCACCGCCATATAGCAGTATACAGGGAGGTGTATCCCCCCCATACCACCACCATATAGCAGTATACAGGGAGGTGTAGCCCCCCCATACCACCGCCATATAGCAGTATACAGGGAGGTGTATCCCCCCCCATACCACCACCATATAGCAGTATACAGGGAGGTGTATCCCCCCCATACCACCACCATATAGCAGTATACAGGGAGGTGTATCCCCCCCATACCACCACCATATAGCAGTATACAGGGACATGTATCCCCTCCCATACCACCACCATATAGCAGTATACAGGGAGGTGTATCCCCCATACCACCGCCATATAGCAGTATACAGGGAGGTGTATCCCCCCATACCACCACCATATAGCAGTATACAGGGAGGTGTATCCCCCATACCACCGCCATATAGCAGTATACAGGGAGGTGTATCCCCCCCATACCACCACCATATAGCAGTATACAGGGAGGTGTATCCCCTCCATACCACCACCATATAGCAGTATACAGGGAGGTGTATCCCCCCCATACCACCGCCATATAGCAGTATACAGGGAGGTGTATCCCCTCATACCACCACCATATAGCAGTATACAGGGAGGTGTATCCCCCCATACCACCACCATATAGCAGTATACAGGGAGGTGTATCCCCCCATACCACCGCCATATAGCAGTATACAGGGAGGTGTATCCCCCCATACCACCACCATATAGCAGTATACAGGGAGGTGTATCCCCCCATACCACCACCATATAGCAGTATACAGGGAGGTGTATCCCCCCCATACCACCGCCATATAGCAGTATACAGGGAGGTGTATCCCCCATACCACCGCCATATAGCAGTATACAGGGAGGTGTATCCCCCCCATACCACCGCCATATAGCAGTATACAGGGAGGTGTATCCCCCCATACCACCGCCATATAGCAGTATACAGGGAGGTGTATCCCCCCCATACCACCACCATATAGCAGTATACAGGGAGGTGTATCCCCCCATACCACCACCATATAGCAGTATACAGGGAGGTGTATCCCCCCCATACCACCACCATATAGCAGTATACAGGGAGGTGTATCCCCCCCATACCACCGCCATATAGCAGTATACAGGGAGGTGTATCCCCCCCATACCACCGCCATATAGCAGTATACAGGGAGGTGTATCCCCCCATACCACCACCATATAGCAGTATACAGGGAGGTGTATCCCCTCCCATACCACCACCATATAGCAGTATACAGGGAGGTGTATCCCCCCATACCACCGCCATATAGCAGTATACAGGGAGGTGTATCCCCCCATACCACCACCATATAGCAGTATACAGGGAGGTGTATCCCCCCATACCACCGCCATATAGCAGTATACAGGGAGGTGTATCCCCCCATACCACCGCCATATAGCAGTATACAGGGAGGTGTATCCCCCCATACCACCGCCATATAGCAGTATACAGGGAGGTGTATCCCCCCATACCACCGCCATATAGCAGTATACAGGGAGGTGTATCCCCCCCATACCACCACCATATAGCAGTATACAGGGAG
Organism: Engystomops pustulosus; assembly: GCF_040894005.1. Classification (NCBI taxonomy): domain Eukaryota; kingdom Metazoa; phylum Chordata; class Amphibia; order Anura; family Leptodactylidae; genus Engystomops; species Engystomops pustulosus. The sequence continues at coordinate 14,346,437 of NC_092418.1, forward strand.
GTGTATCCCCCCCATACCACCGCCATATAGCAGTATACAGGGAGGTGTATCCCCCCCATACCACCGCCATATAGCAGTATACAGGGAGGTGTATCCCCCCCATACCACCACCATATAGCAGTATACAGGGAGGTGTATCCCCCCCATACCACCACCATATAGCAGTATACAGGGAGGTGTATCCCCCCATACCACCACCATATAGCAGTATACAGGGAGGTGTATCCCCCCCATACCACCGCCATATAGCAGTATACAGGGACGGTGTATCCCCCCCATACCACCGCCATATAGCAGTATACAGGGAGGTGTATCCCCCCCATACCACCACCATATAGCAGTATACAGGGAGGTGTATCCCCCCATACCACCGCCATATAGCAGTATACAGGGACATGTATCCCCCCCATACCACCACCATATAGCAGTATACAGGGAGGTGTATCCCCCCCATACCACCACCATATAGCAGTATACAGGAGGTGTATCCCCCCCATACCACCGCCATATAGCAGTATACAGGGAGGTGTATCCCCCCATACCACCACCATATAGCAGTATACAGGGAGGTGTATCCCCCCATACCACCACCATATAGCAGTATACAGGGAGGTGTATCCCCCCCATACCACCACCATATAGCAGTATACAGGGAGGTGTATCCCTCCCATACCACCACCATATAGCAGTATACAGGGAGGTGTATCCCCCCATACCACCACCATATAGCAGTATACAGGGAGGTGTATCCCCCCATACCACCACCATATAGCAGTATACAGGGAGGTGTATCCCCTCCCATACCACCACCATATAGCAGTATACAGGGAGGTGTATCCCCCCATACCACCACCATATAGCAGTATACAGGGAGGTGTATCCCCCATACCACCACCATATAGCAGTATACAGGGAGGTGTATCCCCTCCCATACCACCACCATATAGCAGTATACAGGGAGGTGTATCCCCTCCCCATACCACCACCATATAGCAGTATACAGGGAGGTGTATCCCCCCATACCACCACCATATAGCAGTATACAGGGAGGTGTATCCCCCCATACCACCGCCATATAGCAGTATACAGGGAGGTGTATCCCCCCCATACCACCACCATATAGCAGTATACAGGGAGGTGTATCCCCCCATACCACCACCATATAGCAGTATACAGGGAGGTGTATCCCCCCCATACCACCGCCATATAGCAGTATACAGGGAGGTGTATCCCCCCCATACCACCACCATATAGCAGTATACAGGGAGGTGTATCCCCCCATACCACCACCATATAGCAGTATACAGGGAGGTGTATCCCCCCATACCACCACCATATAGCAGTATACAGGGAGGTGTATCCCCCCATACCACCGCCATATAGCAGTATACAGGGAGGTGTATCCCCCCATACCACCACCATATAGCAGTATACAGGGAGGTGTATCCCCCCATACCACCACCATATAGCAGTATACAGGGAGGTGTATCCCCCCCATACCACCACCATATAGCAGTATACAGGGAGGTGTATCCCCCCCATACCACCACCATATAGCAGTATACAGGGAGGTGTATCCCCCCCATACCACCGCCATATAGCAGTATACAGGGAGGTGTATCCCCCCATACCACCACCATATAGCAGTATACAGGGAGGTGTATCCCCCCCATACCACCGCCATATAGCAGTATACAGGGAGGTGTATCCCCCCCATACCACCACCATATAGCAGTATACAGGGAGGTGTATCCCCCCATACCACCACCATATAGCAGTATACAGGGAGGTGTATCCCCCCATACCACCACCATATAGCAGTATACAGGGAGGTGTATCCCCCCATACCACCACCATATAGCAGTATACAGGGAGGTGTATCCCCCCATACCACCACCATATAGCAGTATACAGGGAGGTGTATCCCCCCCATACCACACCATATAGCAGTATACAGGGAGGTGTATCCCCCCCATACCACAGTGTCAGGGAGGTGTATCCCCCAATACCACACGCAGTATAACAGGATGCTATAGCAGTATAACAGGGAGGGGGAGGTGTATCCCCCCCATACCACCACCATATAGCAGTATACAGGGAGTGTATCCCCCCC